>NC_142797.1:66261697-66444197 GCF_049724085.1 Artemia sp. Qi Xiang Cuo | reverse complement strand
GTTTGTTTTGGAATTTATGTGGAGATATAATGAAGAAAACATTGAGTACCCAAATAATATTCGCTTTTTAGATTCCTACAGTTTTTCCCCAAATCATTGAGCGAATTAATTCAGGTGCAGAAAAACGATGACGGTTGCAACGCTTTCCCCCTTCTCAAGCAACAATTTCAAAATGATTTATATGATTTGTTGACGGTCAAGGTCATATATCTTTATGATTATTACTGCTCCATGTCGAGATTCGCCGAGGAAACTATTCCCTCGATCGAATCGTTTTACGACAGTCACACGATCGTAGGTGCACCCCTGATGAATACATTTTTGCTAAAAAAGTGTGGGCAGAGGGAGGGTGTAAAAATGGGTTTGACTACTGCAAGCTGTATTTGTCCAGTGATGTGTTAACTTTGTTAGACATTATGTGTAAAAATACGGACAAAATATATGGGGAATTTAATCTTGATTTAGGATATTATTTTTAATCTCCTCATCTGGTAATGGACCTCATCCTAAAAATTAGCGGGGAAAAATCGGGCTGATCACCGACATCGATCTTCACCTGTTCATCGAGAGGTCAATGAGGGGTGGATACATTTTTCACGGGGATCGTATCTTCGAAACTGATCCAACTGGAGAGAAGACATGGACAAAATCAGATGCAGTTTTCCTTGATATGAATTCCCTCTAACCCTCGGCCATGTCCCATTATGCGCTACCCTGTGATGACTATAAATGGCTCAATGACCCTCAAGCCTCCAATTTTCCCAACATTGACAGTGTTGAGGAGACTGGGCTGGTTGGATGGTTTTTTGAAATTGATGGGGAGATACCAGTTGAGCTTCACGATTCGGTAAAGGATTTTGTTTTTCCATGCATCAATATACCTGTGTCCAGGGACTCTTTGAGCCCTCGCAACAGACGTTTGGTTGAGGTGGACGGATTGTATTGGTCACCTTCAAAACAAAAACTTATTGCCGACCTTCTGACGAAGAAAAATATTGTTGTACATCATGTGGCTTTAAAATGGATGTGCAACAACGGTTTCAACGTCACAAAGGCTCATAGAGCCCTCCAGTTTAGTCAAAAACCCTATCTGAAAACGTTTGTTGACACTTTTGTCAAGAAACGTCCTGAAGCGCAGACAAAAGCCAAAAAAGAAAACTATAAGCTCATTTTAAATTCGGCTTTTGGTAAATTGTGCGAAATTGTTCGCAATAGGAATCTTTGTGACGTCGTGACCGATCCCGAACAATGTGCTCGAATTATTGCCGATCCAAATTACACTTCCTTTACAGTCATTGGTCCGGAAATGGTACTATTGAATAGAAAAAAAAGAAACATTGTCCTGAATAAAAATATTGCTGCAGGCAGTGCGATCTTGAAGATCTCGAAAAATCTCATGTTGGAATTCTACTACAATATGGCTAGGGTAAAGTGGCCGGAGAAGGGTCAAGTAGAGGTCTGATACGGGGACACAGACTCTTTACTGCTAAAAGTAAAAACTCCAAACCTACTTGATGATTTGGCGCACGGTGATATCATCAGCTCGCGGATAGACAACACCAATTGGAGTGGGCTTCATCCAGAGCTAGTGAAACGTCAGGTGCCAAATCAGCTTTTATTTTTTAAATCAGAAACGGGAAGCGACATGATTTCCCGTGGTATGTTTGTAGGTCCGAAGGTGTGCTTTATACAGACACACGACGAGGAAATCAAAAAACGTTGCAAAGGAGTACCCACGCGCTCTGTAGATAAGTAACTTGACATGGACGTCTATAGGAATTTTATTGTTGAAAATACAATTCCACGAGCAAAATTGTTGGCAATTCGTTCGCTGAACTACAGGAACTTCTCTGTAAATATAGAAAAAATTGCCATGAGGACCATTTCTGACAAGGTCTATGTTTGTCAAGACGGTGTGACTACCCTCCCCCTGGGACACTATCTAACTTCCGACCGAGCCGAATGTGTTAGCCATAGGGAAAGTCTCGGTTTGAGTAAAGTCCAATAAATTTCCCAAAACCTTCGGGGGGAGCCTCTTGGCCTGAGGGGGGGGGGGGTTCCTGGCTGGCCTCCAGCGTGGGGGGGGGACCACCGCCACTACCAAAGGTATCTTTTTTTAATTAAAGCTGATTTTTTTTGTAAATTTACGTGTTGTTGTTGTTGCATTCAAATTAAAAAAAAAAATGATGTAAAAAAGTGATATTATTCTAAGTGTATTTTTTTCATTAACTGTTTTATTTCTTATAAATACATAAAGTATATTTATTAAAGTGTTTTTTCTAGTGTATTTTTTTTATATAAATGTTTTTTATTATAAATAAATTTAAAAAACAATCTTAAGTGTATTTTTTTTGTTTTTTTCTGTAATGTATTATTTGTAAAGTGCTGTTTTTTTATGTTAATAATACAAGAAATATGATTCTTTATTGATTTTGTTCTTCTTCTTCTCATTATTCCTGTACGGACAAATTATTTAGTCATTAGACAACTATAGTCCACGGTTAGTTGTAGGTGAACTGTTGAAGGGAACATGTATCAATTTAAAACGTCATTCAGATCGTTTCTGTGCGGTCCATCATTGTCAGGCAAAACGACACTCTTAACTAAAATAATTAAAAATTGCGATAAAATGTTTGTGGAAAAGCCGAAAAAAATCTACTATTGTTGCAGTATTTGGCAGGAGTCATACGATAAAATAAAAGCAATTGGCATAGTGGGATTGGTGCAGATGCAATTCATACAGTGACTTGATGTTTTCAACATTATTGAACCAAACTCTTGGCTAATTATTGACGATCTGGCTGAATCCATTGAACAATGGTCCCAGGAAATGCTACAAATGTTCACTGTTTGCTATCGTCATGAACAGATTTCCATTTCTCTAGTTCTACACAATCTCTTTCACCAGAGCAAATATATGTAAAAACTTACATTGAATTGCACCTACTATATCATCTACAGAGTTGTTCGTGATTCTAGCTCGCTAATAACCCTCAATAAACAAATATGCCCCGGGGTACCCAAATTTCTACTCTCAGCGTACAATCAGGCAACTAATAAACCTTACGGCTACATCTTATTGGATCTTAATCAAAATACACCTGAGGATTTGCGTGTAGTCACAGATATTTTGGCAATGAAATTACAGTATATCTCCCCGTGAACAGTAAAAAGACCTATTAGTCACTATCATGACACTGAAGAAACTACATGAAAATAGACATTTATTTTCAGTTCTAAGTACTTCAAAACCCCCACTTAGGAAAGCCATACTCAAACATGGTATCGACAATGATTTCATTAATCTAATATCTGAATTTCTTTAAATTTGACCGAGGGCAATGTTCAACTGCCAGAAGTAGTTAAGCAACAGGCAAAGCAACATTGTTCCATTTTACGTACATTGGCCTCTAAAAACAAAGGAAAGAATTTTAAAAGGAAACGTCTTCTTCAGGCGGGCGGTAACTTTTTCACAATTTTACTACCGATAATTGCAGGACTTGTAAACAGTTTTCTCTAGAGAGAGAGAATGACCAAACCCTATATATTGACTCCAATAGAACTCGCTCTCTCACCCGTGGAACACTCTGAGGACAATCTGAGTAAATTCATTGACAACGAGAATATTGAGGATGATAAAAATCTGCTTTTACTTCAAGATGCACTTTGCCGAGTGGACAGACATAAGCCCTATCGTGCGAGGGCCAATGGTATTGATCACAAAAAAGAACCATCTCCTCAGGATTCTTCTTCTGCTGCTGCTGCTCGAACACAATTAAAGAAGGAGGATTTGGATTCAATTGTGTCGAGCATTGGAAATCTAATGCCCCAATCATATCGTTAACAAAGTAAACGACTCATAACATATCTCATCTAAAGTGGTCAAGATCATATTCAAGTTGATAGCAATGGAAAAGGGATTATAACTCAGGGCAAGAGCTATAATCTACTTGATTTAATCTATGATATGGTTACAAATCGTAAGGGACTATTATCATTTGACGCTCATCTATACAACTTTCTAAATACATTAAACGTTCCCAAAGTCCTTATTAGCAAAACGCAAATTCTAAAAAAATTAAATGAACAAGCGCCTTCAACACCATTGAACCATGAACATGAAGAAGAAAGAAGATTTTAAGTCAATTTTGGAAAATACTAGCCTGCTGTTAAATAGCAGAAGAAAGAAGAAGACTAGCACACCTAGCGGAAACTTGACAATGGTGAGGAGGAGGAGCAGCACACAACTGATAGCTAGACAAAAGTGAAGACGTATCAAGTCAATATCACCACCACCACTGCCACCCGCTAGTATACAAAAGAGTAGTGGACGTTAAACTACGCGTTTACGTTCAAAATAGTTGAAGTACTAAAACGTGTTTATGAAAATATTGGTGAAGTTGTAAGTTTAAGTTTCCCCAACACACTTTCCAAAGTCACTGGTGTTCGCGCTAAAAGTGCAAAAGACTATCTACAAAATGAATCAAGTTACACTTTACATCGAAATCATAGGGTTCATGGTAATCATTATCGATAAACTAAAGCCTTTTTCCCATTGCATATAATGCAAGCAGATCTCTTAACTCTAGATGAGATTTATAGACGTCACAATACACCATACAAGTACATTCTACTTGCAATAAGTGTTTTTAGTCGCTATGCATATGCCATTCCATTGCGGTCAAAGGGAGGTGTTGAAGTTGCCCAGGCCGTTGAAAGTATTCTCGAACAGGGTTCGTATTAAAAAATTCAAACGGATCGCGGTAGTAAATTTGTTAATCCCCATGTTGCAAAAGTACTAGCGAAATATAATACACTGCTCTATCATACTCATAGTCCTATGAAGGCGGTATTGGCTGAACGTTTGATAAGAACTATTCGACTTTTAATTTTAAGATATTCTTCATTGAAAAATACATCTACTTTTAGTCATGATTTAGATAACATCATGATGATTTATAATCAATGTCCTCATCGATCATTGTCCAATTCAACCCCAATGGAAGTTCATCATTCTGATCATGATACAATTGACACCTTTCTTAAACCATATTCCAATGAAACGATTGTCAAGAAGAACAAATTTAATGTTGGTGATACAGTTCGAATTAATAGAACAACCAATGTTTTTGAAAAGGGTAATTACTTGTGGTCCACAGAACTTTTTAAAGTGGCAAAAATCCTAGACACTAAACCCATAATTTATCGTTTGCGCAATACCATAGATGAAGAAATTCTCGGTGGCTTTTATGACTAGGAACTACAAAAAGTTAAAAATAATAGTTAAATCTATCAAATTGAAAATATATTAAAGACTCGTACTCAAAGGGGTAAGAAACAGTTACTTGATCGGTGGCTAGGATACAACTCTGATTTTGATTCTTGGATCAGTGTTGAAGATATTGACAATGCCCAATGATTTCTATGTAACATTTATGTCCAACGTTTCCGATCCTCTCTAAAACGACTTGAATAAGACAATTGATTTTTGGAAGAAACTCTCCCCTGCAATCAAATTCGATGACGGAAAGTATGAAGTGGCTCTTGTCGACTATATTCTCAAAAATACCTATAACATCCTGAGAAAGGATCGCGGGTATGATATAAAAAATATACCATTCGATTGGTCACTCTTTGTCGAGTATGAGTGGGTTGAAGCACTTAAATCTAGCGAATATCCACACGTCAAATTGAAATATATAGAATATGAGAGTATGACAGATTTGTGTCGTACAATCAATAGAATAATCTCATATCGTAGGAATGGTTTATTCCATTTTAATTATTCAATGGAACACGATAGGATTTACATTACCTCACCTGTTGACGCTGAAAAGACTAATCTGGAGGATAATCTGAGAGTCATCCTCGGCTTTAAACAGGCTATGATCAGTGGGAAAAACACTGGCACTATTTGCGGGATGGATTATATTATGTTTACTGACTATCTATTTGGTTTCACTTTGGACACTTGCAAAATTTTCTATACATCCTTTGTAGAAACATCAAGACTTGGTATTTCAAATGTCCCCCTGCTACGTGTTCTTGAACGAAAAACAACCCATGAACTTGTTCATCACTATAATATAAAGCATCTTCAGTATGTTCCTGTAAACACTTTGTATTTGGAACTCGTATTTGTAACACTTTGTATTTGTAAACACTTCTTAGTTAACACTAAGAAGTGAATTGGGTGATCCTCTAGCAATAACAAAAGGTTTAGCAGTGATTACAAGTCATTTTCGACCCATTGTCGGCAACACCACCTCCTAAAATGAGCAATAGAAGAATTCCATTTGACTGTCCCGATATCGATTGCTATGTTGGTGCTCTGAGTCCACGTCAAATAGGCAATGGATTGGAATACTACAAGGGTCGTACCATAATGTCTGGCTATGGTTTTGGTAGCTTGTTTGCTAAGCTATTTCGTTCTGCACTACCCCTTTGCTAGACAATATCTTGTATCTACTGCATCATATTTCGCTACCTCAACAATACAGGACTGGGGGTCCGGCAAAAATTTTAACGAGAGTGATATGGAAAATATTATATCTTCAGCAAGAGCCGTTGGTGAGCAATTAAAATCTCAGCAAAATGGGAAGGGATTGAAAAGGATGCGTGCGCTTCATTCACTCATCAGTCTCTACCCAGGCGGGAAGTGAAGGACATCAACAAGGACTTTGAGAAATAAAACAACGAAGACCAATAAGAAGAAGAAAAAGAAAAAGATTGTTAGATCAAAGAAGGATTTCTTCTCTTAAGATGACTTATCTCCCTCACAAGGAATAACATCCATCAATCAGTTCCTCATTGAATCTGTTCAATGCTGAAAATATTGATGTCAGTGTCAAGTATGGCTAGTATGAACAATTTCATCCCCAGCAACCCCTCTCGGAAAATATACTCTTTCAAATATTTTCCAATGAAGACTATTTCATTGATTTGTCATCAACATTTATTGATTTAAATGTTGCGGTGAAGAAAAAGGCAGATAATACAACTCCAACTGCTGCCGATGGTCTCTCCTAAGAAAACTGTATTCTACACAACCTGTTCAAACAAATTAATGTATTTATTAATGGAACATTGGTGAGCACTAGCAATAACTTGTCGAACTATGCAAGCTACATACAACTTATGATGATGACACCAAAGGCATATAAGGAGTTGAGAGGACAATCATTGGGCTATGAATAACGATCAGGTGTTGATACTAACGGTGAGTTGACTACTGCAGTGACCCAGGAGTATCATCTAGTTGGAAAATTAAATCATGAGATATTCAATATATCCCAATGGTTACCCCCCAATGTCAAGATTGACATAAAGTTGCAACTGGCCCCGTCGAATTTCATTTTGAGAAAAACACTTCCTGCCGCACCCGATGCAAATGTCATTATCACATCGGCAATTCTCCATGTCTGAAAACACCAGGTTATGAGCTCTGTTGCATTGGAAGTGGAAAAGCTAAGAGCCAACGGCAACAACATTAAACTTCTTGTCCCCCAAACGATCAACAAACAACTTCAAATTGCCAGCGGCTGACGTAGCTATACCGACTCATAATTTATCAACGAGCAATTCCCATTAAAACTTTCCTTGGCCTATCTAAAGAGTGCGAATTATGTTTGGTCTTGGAATGAATTCCCCCGTGATTTTAATTGTTTTTGTCTATCTAGCCTTGTGTTCAAAGTTAATGGTATTCCACTGTTCACTCTATTATTTGACAAAAAATCCTATAGAACTCTGTATGAGTTGACCATGCAATACCTAGATCATGACTCCCAACTATTTGAAAATGGAATAACCGATTCAATGTTTTCAAAAAATCATGGAGTAATTGTTTTGGACTTGTCGGGGACCCAGGATATGAGCATAGTACGAACAGTGAATGTACGTTTAGAGTGTACATTTGCCGATGCTTTGACTAAGAGTATCACGCTAATATCATTGAGTCAATTTGAAACCTATTGGGAAACCACACCCGACGGCAGTGTTCTACTAGACCTAGCACCATGAACACAAACCAAATAATCAACGTATTTAATATGGATCCATACATGTAACAGTACAAGTCCTATTGCATACCATCGGACTTCATTGAAAAAGTTCCAAGTGTTAACAATACCCTAATCATTGTTAATAGCAGTCCATCGACTTTGAAGACAGGCCATTGGCTATGCATCTTTCAAACAGCGAAGAATAGTGAATTTTTTGATCTTCTTGGCCTATCGTATAAATTCTATACTCCATACATCAGAAACTTTTTTGAAAGCAGTGGGGAAACTATTATTCAAAATCAAAGGAGAGTACAGGGTTTAACGACTAAGACATGTGGCTTTTATGCACTACTCTTTTTCATGTTCAGATGTCGTGGCTATACCTACAAGCAGTTTCTCGACGTCTACGTTGACTTACCTCGATTGAACGACTTTCTAGTGTAAAATATACTTACAAGTGTGTTTAATATTGATTTTAGTGCCCTACGAATAAAATGTTCTAAAAATGTATGTGAAATTGTTTATTAATAAATGAAAAATGTATATACATGATAAAAAATGACTTTTCAACTCTTTAGATTTCATCTTCTACTAGGTATAGGTATTTGTCGATAACAACTAATGTAGGTAGATTATCTGAATTCACAGCATACTGATCCTGATGTGCTGCAATGTCAGGGTCGCATTTTGTACAATAGAGTGTAACTTCACTCTTATCATATCTCTTTGTATAGTGAATGATACTCTTTCATTCATTTTGTAGAATTCACATGTTTCAATTTGCTTATTTGAAGCAATGTCACAAACAGTGTCCTCAAGTGGCGAATCACATTCCGCCACAGTCAAATAAAAATCAGTGGGCTTATAATCATAGTAGCCATTGTCTTCACAACGTTGACGTAGAAACCAAATTCTCTTGTTGTTAAAACAGTTGAATTGCTGACTCGGTTCCTCCTCCCAGAACAATTTAAAGCCACGGCGAGACCAATCTCTTAGCAATAAACTAAAATCTCGCTTGGGATTCTTTCCAATCATAGCAGGATATGTATTCTCCCACTGATTACATTTATCATAGTGGCAATTGGAGAATAGGTGCCCTCTAGGATGAGAGTCCCACAACTCTTCAAGACAGGAATTACAACCTTTAATTTGTACAGCATATCCTCTATGCAATTTACACGGGTTGCATAATCTGCACTTTTCAACATACTCATCAATCATTGTACAATTCTCACATGATGACCAACTGCCCAGTGTGTACATGCATAGTGGACATGTATGGAACATTTTTTCATGTGTTGACACTCTCACTGCCACAATGAAACTGAGCTAGCAACAACAAATTGAGTGAGATAGAAAGAGAGAGAGAGAGAGAGAGAGAGAGAGAGAGAGGAGTAAATCATCCTTGAACTCCATCTTTCTCATGAGAAAAAAGTCCTAAATTTCTAAACTAGTGTTTTTCTGCATGCACTGTACAATCTCAACTATAGTTTCAAAACGTGTTTGATCACTTTGCTTGGAAAGGAACGTCATCTACCCAAAGCATAAGGTCATGTAAGGGGGTACTCACTCTCTTTGAAAAGGTGTAGAGCATCCATAGAAGTATTACCTATATGCATGGGGCTACTCACTCTCTTTGAAAAGGTGTAGAGCATCCATAGAAATGTTACCTATATTCATGGGGCTACTCACTCTCTTTGAAAAGGTGAAGAGGTCCCGTAGAATAGCATGGTCCTATGGCGGTCGTAGAATAGCATGGTAATTCCTAGTGCGGTCAGCAAATTCCATAGATGCATTCTACTTCTTTCTCACAACTCTATTTTTTAAAACTACAAAAAACTTTAGCGTAAAGAGCGGGGTGTTGAAGAGGGGACAGCCCATTTCAAATATGGAGTAATTTCTGTTCGTTTCAAGTTGTAATGTCGCTCCTTACTTTCAGTTAAAAAAAACTGTTTTTCTATTTAATTCTTAAATAAAACGAAAAACAAATTTTATCTTATAATTTTATTCCAGCTGAAAGTTTTTTTTGTATGTCCAGTTGTATCAACTAATGGTAATTTAATTAGTTTTAGAGCTGTAGAGTCTTACCCATTATTCAGTAAATAAAATTAAACAGTTATGTTCAAAAAATTATTTTATTGAATAGCACAGTATAGGTAATTTACTTGATTGAATAGTGTCCGCGTTCATTAAACTGAAAATAAGTAATAATATTTAAATTCATATTTAGGTCAGTGGCATCCAGGCTATGATAACCTTACCATTAATGACAAAAAAACCCATTAGATTGTGCGCAAAAGTTTTTGAGACAGCGCTCCTATTTTCTTCACTGATATGAGGCTATAACCAAATTTCAATAAAAAAATTATATTTTCTTAGGACAAATTTTGAACTCGAGAAGCTTTATTATGGCTCCATCGAAATATAAACAAAACATATTAATCCAATGCAAATTCTTACGATTGAACAGTGGATATATTTCCAATCATGTTCTTACAGTATTAACAGACGTAATATAGTCTTTTTTGTGAATTCATTAAAAAAAATCGAAAAAAAGTTTTCCAAAGAAATTTAAAGGCTATATTAAACTTAAGATTAGCACAAATAAATTCCTCTAATAATTCAAGCTCAAAACGACCAGAAATCATAGGCAGCGCAATAGCGCTACCATAGTAAAGAGAGACGTTGGCAGAATGTATATTTTTTTTATTTATTTTTTAGACCAGGGCACTTCGTATGAAGGAGTTGTCGTGGAAACTTCAAAAAGGGCTCATTCGATTGAAAACTGAAAGGGCTAGTGCTCATTTCAACGGTCAAAATTAATTACAGGGTAACTAACCCCCCTCCCACGCCCACCGTTTCCTCAAACACATCCAATAAAATTTTGAGGTAACTATTTTGTTCAACATAGTTAAAAGGTCCAGAAATTATGTCTTTCAAAGTGATCAGAGGGTGAGAAATCCCCCCCATACACAAAAACCTCGTATTTTTCTGAAATGTATCAAATAGAAATTACGGGATGACCCTTTCTTGTCGTAAAAATTTCGAAAGAGAATCATTCGATTGGAGATTGAAAGGGCTAGTGCCCTTGTTAATAGTCAAATGTGATTGGAGGGGAACAAGCCCCCCCCCCACGCCCAATAATTCTCAAAGCTCCTCTAATCAAAATTTTCATATATCTATTTTGTTCAGTGTAGTTAAAATGTCTGGAATTTATGTCTTTCAGGATGACCTCCCCCCCCCACACACACAGTTCTCAGGGAAAGGGCAGTAAGTTATGCCCTGGGGGTATATAAGGTTTCTATAGAAATAGCGGTCGAATAAACTATGGAGTAGCCTCAATGGATTGATAATCAGAAGTTCTAGTGCCCTTTTTAAGATTCAAAGCGATAGGAGGACATACATCCCCACACCTCGTATTTTCCGGAAATGCATCTGATAAAAATTTTTAGATGGCCATTTGTTGTCTTAGAAACTTTGAAAAAGGCTCATTCGAATGGAAATTGAAAGGGCTAGTGCCATTTTAAATAGTCAAAACTGATTGAAGGGCAACAAGCCTCCCCCCTACGCCCGTCACTTCCCAAAATATATATAATCAAAATTTTGGGACAGGCATTTTTTTCAGCGTTGTTGAAAGGTCTGGAAATTATGTCTTTAAGGATGACAACTCACCCACAGTCCCCAGTGCAAGGGTTGTAAGTTATGCCCCGAGGGCATATAAGGTTTTATAGAAAGGGTAGTCGTGTGAACTTTGGAGGAGTCTCATTGGACTGGAAATCAGATGTTTTAGTACCGGTTTTATGAGTCGAAGTGATGGGGGACAGCCATCTCCCCCACGTCGTATTTTCCACAAATGCATCCGATTAAAATTTTGAAATAGCAATTTGTTCAAAAGTAGTCCAAAAGCCATATAAAAAAGCCTTTGGGGTTGACAGAACCCACAGAATCTGGGGTAAGAGTTGTAAGTTATGACCCAGGGGGATACAAAGTTTTTTGAAAGGGGTGGTCGTCAAACTTTAGAAGAGGCTCATTTGATTAGAAATGCATAGTTCTAGTTCCCTTTTAAGAGTCAAATATGATGAAGAGCAGCTAGCCCCTCCCCCTCCCTGACATCTTTTTTCCCCAAAACGCATTCAATTAAAATTTTGAGATAGCCATTTTGTTGCCAATAGTCCAAAAGTCATACAATAATGTGTTTAGGGTGGACACAATAGCAAGAGCCCATGGCCAGATGTTGTAAGTTATGCCCCGGGGCATATAAGGTTTTTATGGAACGGGCGGTCGTGTAAACTTTGGATCGGATAGAGCTCATTTGATTGGAGGTCGGAAGTCTTAGTGTCCTTTTTAAGAGTCAAAAGTAAATGGAGGGCAACAATCCCCCCCCCCCAAAGCCTATCATTCCTTAAAACATATCTGATGGAAATTGTAAGAGAGCTGTTTTGCTCAGCATTGTTGAAAGGTCCAGTAATTTTCCTTTTGGGGATGCCAACTTCCCCAAAGTCCTCAGGACCAGGGCTGAAAGTTAGCACATTCGTTCATTCTTTACACAAAGTAAATGTTATTGAGAAACGTACACATGATTGAACTTTACTTTCCAAGAAGATGAAGGGCATTCAGGTGAGACTTTCAGAAAATGTTGAGGGGAGTGTTTAACTAAATCACAAGACGTTAGGTTATACGGATTGTCAAAAGGTCGTAGCAATTAATTTGAAAAACTCAGGAAATTATAAGGGAGATGATCAATAAGACAATATTTGCACGCTACCAATACTACTGCAACTAACACCAAGAGCCCTGGGATGGCTACACATCATGCTTGCATATACTGATTCTCACTGTCGCTTTTCTTCTAACCTCAGCCTCTTCTTGATGTCAAAGCGCCACTATTGGTTCAATACATCCACCCTGGAAAAATTTAAATTTCTTCTTAAAGCTGCGACTTATTTAGATTGTTACTGTGGCCAGGAATGTTAATATGTCAGTAAAAAAAGATATAGCCAATTTCAAGGCCGAGCTCCCGCAAGACTACACGGCAGGGTTGTATGTATTTATTTTCATTGTCGCTTGTCTTCCAGCCGCAGACATAGTGAGCTTCTTCTTATTGTCATGACGTCACCATAGATTCAGTACAATGTCCCTGGGAAAAATATAAATTATTCCTTAAAGTTGTAACATTTATAGATCAATTCTTATGGCCAGAAATGTCAATATTCCATTTTTATTGGAAAATTTATGTAGCAGATTTAAAGACCAGGCCCCCGTACTTGGCATGCAGCAGGCTTGTAAATATTAATTTTCGTTGGCATCGAAGATTGTAATGCCATTGTTCTCCTGACGTAATATTTTTTCTTCTTCATTCTAATTTTTGACTCGTTCTGAATTTGTTGTCGCTTGTCCTCTAACAGCAGAGTTTTTTGTTCTTCACTTCATTTTTGAAACGTTCTGATACTCGATTTTTTGCTATCGCCCGAATTTCTTGCTGTCGGTTATCTTATAACCGCATATGTCTTTGTTCTCGCTGTGGCATATCTTTTAACCCCATACTTCTTAGGTCTTCACTTTCATTTTTAATTCGTTCTGCTCATCGTTGTTGCATGTCTTGTAACCGTATATTTCTGGATTCTTCCCTTTTGTTTTTGAATCGTTTTAATTGTCGCTGGCACAAGTATTCTAAGTGTATATTTCCTTGTTCTTCATTTTTATTTATCATTACTTTAGACATATTTTCAATGCCCTTTACCTTAGCTTTTTGGATTAGTCTTGTCACATTTGCTGGTCTAGGTTATTCATTTGTCTTCTAGGCATTATGAACCTGCTTAAAACGCCTCTTGTAAATATACTCATTACACATGGTATGTTATACTTAACTATGTTTCTTCTGTTTTGTTTCTACTGGAATTGGGACTAAAGTCAAACTTCAGTGTAAAGAGGGTGGGGCTAAGGAGTGGGCAGCTCGCCTAATATGGGGAATAGTTTCTGTTCGTTTTTAGGTTTTAATTTTACTCTTTACTTTCGTTCGAGAAATTTCTTTTTTTTTATTTAATCGAAGAAGAGGCTTATGCTACACCCTTAAAAATGTATTGGTTGATGTCGAAGTATGTCAGAAACTGTCTTATACGAATGAAAATTGGCAGTATTGTTAAAAATAAAAGTAACCAACGCTGCCTAGTCTTTACCAACTTTTGTTTAAGTCTAAGCTGCTCTATACTTGTCATTTAAGGTATTTTAAAATACATGTAAGGTAAAGAAAGGAATTTTTTTCCCCGGTGGTCTTATCAAATTAAAGTCAGCAAGCTTATTCGACCGGCCTAGATTTTACCCAGCTAGCCTAGGCTTACTCTTGCAGACTGTATTTTGATCTTAAATTAAATTTAAAAAAAAACGAGTTTTTATAGCTGAAAGTAAGGAGCGACATTAAAACTTAAAACGAACAAAAATTATTCCGTATATGAAAGGGACTGTTCCCTCCTCAACGCCTCGCTCTTTACGCCAAAGTTTTTTTATTGTTTTAAGAAATAGAGTTGTGAGACAGAGTCAAACTTTAGCGTACAGAGAGAGGCGTTGAGGAGGGGACAGCCTCTTTTACATACGGAATAATTTTTGTTTGTTTTAAGTTTCAATGTCGCTCCTTGCTTTCAGTTAAAAAAAACTTGTCTTTTTTTATTTAATTTCTGAAAGTTTTTGAATTAATGCAGGTTTAGGTTTTGGGTCACCGTACATAAATAATTAAAACAAAATTTGTATATTAATTTTCCTTTTTTTTGCTAAATTAATTTCTCGAAAGCTGTTTAATTTTATTTACGAACATTTTTATTAGTAATAAATATACGTAACTTACGAATTAACTTACGTAACGAACTTCTATATTCGTATATTTTTATTACGTATATTAGGGGGGGTTCTACCCTCTAGTAAATACCTCACTCTTTACTCTAAAGTTCGAATTTTTGTCCAATTCTGTAAGAATGACATTTTAATCATAATGGCCGTTAATTAGAATAAATAGCTCTTATGAAAGTACTAAATAAACTTTAGCGTAATGAGCGAGTTATTGACTAGGGGGCGAACCAATCATTTACGTAAAAATTTCTGTTCGTTTTAAGTTCTGATGTAGAAAAATTTTCAGTTAAAAAGTTTTTCATTTGAAAACTTGTTTTTTTCATTTAATTTCTGATCGCTTTTTGAATAATGCTGGGAAATCCGGCACCCCCTTCATAACAATGTACATTCCCCCGTTCAAACCTCATCCATGGAAAGATACTCCCACTTAACCCCCCATCCACCCCCCTCTCACTACCAGAAAAAATCCTCCCTGAAAACGTCTGTAAACATTGGACAAAGTTCATAACTTGCAGCCCTTCCCTCGGAGACTGTGGGGGATTAAGTCATCCTCAAAGACATAGCTATTATATTTTTTGACATGCTGAACAAAATAGCTATCTCAAAATTTGGATTGGGTGACTTTGGTAAAAAATGAGCGTGGGAATGGGCCTAGTTGCCCTCTATTTTTTTTCGTAACTTAAAAAGGGCACTAGAACTTTTTATTTCGGTTCGAAAGGGCTCTCTCGCGATATTCTAGGAAAACTGGGTCGATACAATCACCCCTGGAAAAAAACAACAAACAAATAAACACGCATCCGTGATGTTTCTTCTTTCAAAAAATACAAAATTCCACATTTTTTGCAGATAAGAGCTTGAAGCCTCTACAGTACGATTCTCATATACACTGAATCTGATGGTTTGCTTTTCATTAAGGTTCTTTGACTTTTAGGGGGTTTTTCCTTCTTTTTTCGAAAATAAGGTAAATTTTCTCAGGTGCGTAGCTTTTGGTGGGTATGACTAAACTTGATGAAGATTATATACTTGTAATCAGTATAAAAATCTTATTCTTTTGATGTATCTATTGGTATAAAAATTCCTTTTATTTGAGTTTCGGTTACTATTGAGCCGGGTCATTCCTTACTTGCAGTTCGTTACCACAAACTGTTCGATTACTCTTAATACAAAAGATAATGATTAATAATTATCACTTACATAGAAATTTCGACAATATCCTATAATATCATTGATTATTTATGTCAATTATTGAATTTTCTTCAAGATTTTTTTATTTATTTTTTAATGAATCATCAGACGCTTGACTGTTACTAGTGCTAGCAGTTTTTAATATTTATCTTTCCATGTTAAGTTGCCAAGGACTTGGCCTCTACGATTTTTTTTCTCTTTGGCTTTAATAACAAATGCCCAGTCACAGTATAGTACGGTCAGATGTGGAAACTAACAGAATCCTAGTCCATAACTTCCATACATTAAATGATAACCACGCCCAAAAGTCATCTAAAAGCCAGTTTGTTTAGACCGAGCTCTAAATATGAAACGTGCAAAATTGTTTCCCTTCAAGTTTCTCCTAATGAGGCCCTTCCCTCCAAAAAATACTGTAGTTGGTTGCTCATTTTATTAAAAATAAAGAAAACGATAAATTCTTATCGATTGATATTTATATTGCTTTTAAATCCTACTTTCTAGGTTGTATTTTCAAAGAAACCCTATTAACAAGGGAGAACAAAGATACTTCCAGGCATGACAATTTTCGATAAATTTTAAACGTTGCCTTCTGGTGTTACGTGGGTGTTTCCTTTTCCGAAGAAAATACTGTAAATTAAGTGGAGTAATTGCACTCGAGACAGCCATTTAGGGTAATTGTAACATGTATTCTTAGTAAAAAATTCTATTTTGAAACAAGAAACTAACCTTAAAAAGTACAAGATGAAAAACAATAGGACAAAGTCTTGTAAAAAGAAAAAAACGCTGCATTTTATACATTTCCAGCAAACGAAACCATAACTATCATAGCAAATATACCGGATTGTAAAATCACCTTTTATTTGGAAAGTTCTATCTTTGTCCTCAAAGCCAATTCACTAGTTTTATTTTCATAATTCTATAAAATAGCAAAATAAATAGCAAGAAATATATTGAGATGTAAAATCACTTTAAATCACGTTTCGCAGGTTTTATCATTGTCCTCGTCAAAGCCAATGTACTAATCTTGTTTTCATGGTTTTATAAGACGTGTTTTTTAGGGGGGTTCGCGGAGCAATTTTTTTTAAGGGGGGGATGTTTTTACACAAAGTTTCGGGGGGGGGGTTTAAAACTCGGTAAACTAAAACCCTGATAAGACATATGGACTTGATAAGACAGTGAAATAAATGAAAATAGTTTTATTGGAAAGTATTGAGACTTCTTCGCATTAACAGACATAGCAACAGGTTGTAAGTTATTTTAGTTTTTCGTTAGGAGCTAGACGAATTTATTAATCGTAAATTATTTAGTTCGTAATTATTTAGTTCGTAAATTATCGAATCGTAAATCGTAAATTATTTAATAATTTAGTAAAACGTAAATTATTGAAGAATAACTTAAGCCACAACTGAAAAATGAGTAGCAAATCTATGACTGAGTTCTGACATTCTGAAAAAAAAAGAATTCCCAACCCATTCTTCGGAGAGTTTACCAGCTCAAGACTTTCCCCCGACGAATTTGTAACGAAACTGTAAAGAGAATATATAAGCTAAAAATCTATTGATAAGCCCTCTGTAAAGAACAATTAATCTCTTATTTATCAAGGATGTAACATAACAGACGTCCTGATTTACTAATTATGTTTCATTTTAGAACAAAACTACAATTGCCTCGACATTAACTAACATTTGTAAACCAGGAAAAGATTTGAATGTGATTGAATGGTTTGAATGTGAAATTCATTTAATACTTGTTATATAAGAAGCATACACGAATATGTACATTTTTATTTTGTTTTGTGAAAATACAGATATTCGTATAAATCTTTTAACTAGTTTAGGTTAAGATCATACCACATTAAAAGATAAAGAGATGCAATTAATAGAATTTTTTTATGGACACCATCTTCTTTACAGAATTGTTGTCACTCTAAACTTGTGTCGCTGTAAAAGAACAGGAAGGTGATTTTGAAGCTAAATTTAAAGATTGGTTTTTGCCACCTCTTTCAATTTTCGAATTAGTCCTTTGTGCAAACTTAAACCGAACAATATTTTCTGAAGCAAACGTAGATGCTCTTTTTGAACAAACAAAGCACAAAAGAATCTTTTTAAACGCCTCACAAAAGTCTCTGTGAAAATAAGCATAAATGATCGGATTTAAAGTTGAATTAAAATATCCTATCCAAAACAGAACATCTGTTAAAATATCAGGACTACGACATTTGCTCCCACAAAGAGAGAGAGTAAGATACCACGTAAAAAATGGAAGCCAGCACATAATAAATGCTCCCATAATTATACCAAGGGTCTTTGCAGCCTTATGCTCCCTTTTAAACTTTAAAATACGCTTGTCTTTCAATGGTGGTAGCCCTAATTCGTGGCCATAAGTAATGGAACGGACAGGCCTAGAGTAGTTTCTCCGCAACTGATTGTCTGGATCGCTATCATCTGGAATGCTGTGTTTTTTATTTTTGATAGAGCGTCTAAATCCATATTGTTTATCCAGTGTTAGCATTTCATTAGAACCATTTAACAAAACGCGTTGTTGCTGCGTTGCCATGTTGTAAATTCTATAGTAAGTAAATAACATAATAGAGCAAGGAATCCAAAAACTCATACTTGAGCTTATTATGGCGTAAACTTTATTTACAACAAATTCACATTCTTCAGGATGTGATCTCCTAAATTGTAAATGCTCTGCAGTTGTATACCACCCAAGAAAAATAGGAAGAAAACTAATTACACCTGGCCATAACCAGCAATTAATTATCATAATTGCAATTGTTTTTTGAGTTATTTTCTGTGGATACAATAGAGGTTCACTGATAGCATAGTATCTGTCAACACTGATACAACACAAATGAAGAATGGAAGCCGTGGAAAAATAAACGTCAAAACTATTCCAGGCATCACACATTCTATACCCGAACAACCATTTTCCATATAGAACCACACTGGCATTAAAAGCCATTGCCACAAAAGCAACTAGAAAATCTGCAAATGCCAATGAAACAAGCAGGAAATTAGTTATATTCCTTAATTTCCGGAATCTGACAACGCTGATAATCACAAGGAGATTGCCAAATATACTTGCTAATACGATTGTTCCCATTATGATTGCTTTCACGGCCACGATGCTTCCTTCTACCAAATGCTCGCTCGATGATCTTCCATCGAGTGTGAACATATCACAGCAGGGCTTAGAACTTCCTAGACCCAGACTTCGTGTAGACGAATTTTCCATGTCACTGTTTTGTTGACCCCTGAAAAAAATTACGTAATTTATCTAGTTCATAACGATACAGTGAGCACTTTTAGTCTAAGAAATCTACAAAACGCCAAAAAAAAACTATTGTTATGTATTGATACATCTTATTTAAAAGAGCCATTCCAATTAACGGAAATTCCTATTTGGATTGACTTATTGTTCCTATATTTTATTAAAATAAAGACTAATGAAAGACGAGAAGACGAAAGTATTTCTCCAAAAAATATTCTTATAATGAAATTTTATTTCATTTCATTTTGAGATCAAGGGTTGTATTAGGCCATTTTCTTGTTTTGTTCCTTATGTTTTTAAATCAAAACATGTTTTTTGTTTAAGGATGATCAATGGGGATGGTCTTATTTTATCTAATAAAATTGAAGTCATGTTACAACTCACTATTTCTTCAAACTTAGAAGAAGTATCAAAACTAAAAATAAATAGAATTAACGTAATTTTGCTTAAATAAACCAGAATTCTTTCTGCTTTATTTAAGCCTGACCATTTTGAAGTGCTGAAACTCATAGATAAACTTGACACGGTATTAAAATAAAATACCACTCATAAAATGTAGCCAATTACGAGGAAGGAGGAAAGTAATTGTCCCCTAAGTTTCTTACCCCCTAGATTTTGAAAGTACCTTGTTATACCGTTTTTTGGTTTTTTTTCTTTTTTTATGTATTATTATCGTTGAAAAAATAGAACTCAAATTTAGAGAAATGGACACCCCCCCCACTATATTTTTGAGGATTTGTGCGATTTCTTTTGTGCTGTCTTGTTGACATACTAATTAAATGGAATGAACTACTACTTAGCAATTTTCTACTTAATTCACCACAAAAAATATCTCGTCTGTCTTTTTTTGCAGAAAATTCAAATTTTCATAGATAATAAAATGGAAATTCCTAAGCATTGGCGTCTTTTATCTAAGAAAATTCGTGTATTTTAAATTTTAATATTTTTATTGAGACTCGTTAATACTAGTATACAAGTATATCAGTCACTAGAAATTCGATTCGCGTTTTCAAAATGTGGGTAATTGGTTCCTTGGTACGAAATAGCTTTGAAGACTTAATTGCTTCAATTTTGTTTGAACCGTCTTCCTTTGGAAAGAAGAAAATACGATAAAATTAAGAAAAAATAAATTACATTTTCTTGTCGTAGAAGAGACATAGGTAGGTTTTCCAGTGCCCAGGGACAATTTGATTTTTTCTCAGGAATTATTATGTTAAATGTCATCTAAATGGAGCCTTAAAAAATGATGTGTGACAGGATGAGTGTTCCTCATTGCCCCCTGGCTACACCACTGGAGAAAGAGGTTTGGGAATTAGAGGTTCACCCTCTGCGAGAAACCTGGGATTACAAAATAAAACCATGGAAGTCATTTTAATACCTAGTTCTAGTTCTTTAAATACTTACTTCTAGACATTGGGCAAAAAAGACTAAAAATAAAGTATAATATTGACAGAGGCGTTCGTTTTGATAACGAAAAAAAAACATTTGATCAGCTTTATAGCTCGTTTTTTGCACATCATGTGTTTTTTTCTGTTGCCATTATGGAAGTTGTTTACCACGTCAGAACGTCAACGAATTCGGTCTGTCTTTTTCGAATTTTGTGAGTATTTTCTTTGTGTTCCTATTTGGTCTCGTAACAGCTATGTCTCCAAACGTTACGGAGTTTTTAAGCTATGTGATAAGATGGATATACTAGCAAACAGATTCAGGCAGCAATCTAAATCAGTCGTAGAGTTTTCGTTGGGTTGTTTTAATCATTTTTGAGTCATTGTTAGTGTATTTTTTAGTGTTTGCGAAGATAATTGTTTTTATTATGTATGTTTCTTTCTCCGTGATCCTCTCGGTGCATTTTTGTATACATAGAGGGTTGAAATACATTATTATTATTATTATTGTGCTATCTTTTCCTGTCAGGGAGAGTTGCGCACGCCATTTAAAGCTTGGCATGAACAAATTGCAAACACCACTTAGTAGAGACTAAAAATTCTGAATAAGATAATACAGTTCAAGCCATCTTGCTGAGGGTGACATCTGACATTCTTACGGTTTTTAATATCAGGAAATCCTACTCTAGAGGTTTCAAGCTACTATCTGCAAAATGCGGAATTTTGCATTTTTTGCCAGAATAAAGATCACAGACTTATATTTATTTATTTGTTTTTTTCTCCCAGGGGTGAACGTATCAAACCAATTACCCAAGAGGATCGTGAGGGGACTCATTCGAATGCAAATTAAAAGTTTTAGTGATGGTCATTTGGTTCAGCATCTTTGAAAGGTCCAGTAACTATGCCTGAGAAGTAATAAATAAGAGTTTCAATAGGGATAGGTCCTTTTATTAGACAGTGACAAACATATACAAAAGCTCTACAAATTTTGATGACATAGTCATTCATCATTATCAGTAGAGAAACAAAAGTATTAAAATTAAAACAAACTATATTTATACAGAACAAAATAATAGCCTTCGGGGAACAGTAAGTTTCCGGTCCAGAGGGTACGTTATAACTGGGTTCATTTAAAGTCTTTCTTTAATACTGCTTAAACTTATGTTGCATTTTAATGAAGAGGGTACAATACTCTTTTCTTCTAATTACAATCCTCTTTTCTTCAATCATGTAGATAATAGTATGCATTTGCTCGCTGATGATACCAAACTGTTCGGCATTGCAAATCCATAGACCATCCAACGTGACATAGACAGGCTACAGGATTGGACTCAAGACTGGCTCCTTCAATTCAATACAATTAAATGCTGTATTTTGCACCTTGGACCTAACAACCCAATGGCTACCTACTCAATTTACAATCCCATCACAAAAACAAGGGAGCATTTTGAGAATAGAGAAGAAGAAAGGGACCTTGGTGTCATCATCGACGACAAGTTGAAGTTCCACAGCCACGTTCAGCATGTTGTTTCTCGTGCAAATTCCAGCCTTGGCCTATTAAAACAGACCATCAGTAGCCGAGAGGCAACAATATTCATAAAATTATATAAAGCTCTTGTCAGACCCCATCTGGATTTTGGCATGTGCCTTGCAGGTCCTTCTTATCGGCAAGATGTAAGGCTCATCGAAAATGTTCAGAGGCGAGCAACAAAGTGCGTGAAAAGCCTAAAATCAACTTCATATGAGGACCGCCTCAAGCAACTTAAGTTACCTACCCTCGTCTACAGACGCATAAGTAGCGATATAATGCTGACTTACAAACTTCGAGAAGAAAACTCTACCATCTTTAGCAGCAGTCATAGCACCAGCCATCATTACACAAGAAGGCACTCCAAGAAGCTGCCAAAGTTAAGCTCCCGATCGAAAACCCGTCAATTGTATTTCTCAAGAAGAGTTATAAACCATTGGAATCAATTGAAGGAATGAATTATCAGCACTCCTTCCATCCAGTCATTTAAATGCCACCTTGACAAGGGATGGGAGAAGAAGCAATAGAGGTTCAATTGGTAGCTATCAAATCAAGAGCACTACTGGTCCGGAAGATTTAAAAGCTCTCAAATGGATTAAGGTGATTAAGGTAAGGTGATTACAAACAAAATATTCCTGAATTTATAGTTGGTCTATCATTCTCACACATACGAAACGGTAATTTTTCCCAACACCAAACTGCTTTTCTATGACAAAACAAATAAGAGTTCCAATAGGGATAGGTCCTTTTATTAGCAGTAAAAAAACATATACAAAAGCTTTAGATACATCGATGACACAGTCAGTTATCATCATCAGTAGAGTAACAAAAGTATTAAAACTAAAACAGACTATTTACGGAAATAACTACTTCCAGGTCACAGCAAGTTTCCGGTCTATTGGCTTAGAGGGTATTTTTTAAAGAACTCGAAGACTTTAGCCTGAAGAGTGAAGGATTTAGGTGAGGGAAGCCCCCCTCATATACTAATCTATGTACGTTTTAAGTGGAGTATCTTCCTATGGAGGAATTTTTCATGGGGGAAGGAAATTTTCCAGGAAGGGCGAGCCGAATTTTTCAGCATCGTTTAAAAAGCAATCAGAAATTAAATAAAAAAGAAGATTTTTCAAGTGAAAGTAAGAACCAACATTAAAACTTAAAACGAACAGAAATATTAAGTATATGAGGGGGGGCACCCCTTCGTTAATACCTCGCTTTTTACGGTAAAGCTTTTTTTGGTACTTTTAAAAGAGCTATTTATTCTAATTAAACGGGCTTTGTGATTCAGGAGTCATTCTTAAGAACTGAGACGAAAGTCGAACCTTAGCGTAAAGATCAAGGTACTGCAGAGGGGGTGACCCCCCTTATATACGTAGTAATTTCTGTTAGTTTTAAGTTTTAATGTTGCTCCTTAATTTCAGTTGAAATAACTTTTGTTTTTGTTAATTCAAGTTAAGGACGAAAAACGGTAAACAAAGTGAATTGTCAATTAGATTCTAATAAAAGTTAGCGACAAGTATGATTACCGGTGAGATTTAAGGCGAGAATTCATTCTAGGCTTAGAATCACTATCCCAAAATCCTACAATTCTAGTGTTTCCATGTTACTTTATCAGCCCATTAAACAAAATTCGATTTTGCCTATGATAAACTAGAACAAAAAGCATGAAAACCCTTCAAAAATTTAAGTTTTGTCTATAAACAGAGAACCCATCTTTAAGCTATTCAGTTTTTTGCCTCAAAAAGCAGTATACGCGTAATTAAGGATATGACTTAGTTACACTAGGCCTATATAAGTTTTTTATCCATAAATTAAACACACCAAGAGGCCGACTTCAAAGAACCGTCAGCTAAAATTTATTTTGCTCCCAAAGTCTCTTGTAATGTCTTTCAAAAGACAGGTCTATTTATAGAAACATTCAATTCTTTTTTTCTCATTTGATTGCCTAACTTAATTTCTCTCGTCGACAAAGGTGTGGGACATTTGATTTTAAACAACATCACGTACAATTCGTTTTATTGGTTTTCTAAGGACTTTCAGATAACAAGCTTTCCAAGAAACAATTAAGAAGCTATTGTTGAAGAAACCTAAGATTGTTATATTTTGTCAACTAAAAATGCATTATACAGGAAAGTGGAGTAATGTATCCTCTTAGTGTGGGTCATAACGAGATGGTAATAATAAATGCAAACCATTTTGATTCTAAATGTTTGGGACAAAAATTAGCCATTTCACTTAAATGCAAAAACGACATAGGCTTTACTCGAAAGCATTGATTGTTTTTTTCTTTTTTTTTCTTTTTTTGGAAAACAGAGTCAAAAAATACACATAGAGAACTCTCAGTACCACATATATAAATATTGAGAGTCCTATTCACAAAAAATGTAGAATTTTGTGTCTTTTTTTTGAGAAGTAAGATTATGGATGCGGGTTTTTTTATTGTTTATTTTATTTTTCGAAGGAGTGATAAAAATCGATTCAATAGTTCTAGATACGGGGGCAAGGATAGTTTCAAGGATATAATCAGTTCGCGGTGCCTTTTTAAGTGGTCAAAGATTGTGCTGCTACAAAGTGGAGTTTTCTGCTATTTCGTAAACTACAATTTGACCCCAAATAGGGTCAATTTACTACGGATTGTAAAGTCTGAGATACTTGTAGTCAATCAACATAAAGTTATCAAAAAACTATATACTGAGCTTTCCAACTTCAGAAGCAGAAATGCCATTAGGTACACATTTGCTCTTAAAAAGTCACGTAGTCCATACAATGGTTAACATATAGATAGGTCTTTTTTCAACCTTTATTTAATAAAGTAAATTCACTTGACATTTGAAAAAATTATTGTACAGTGATGTATAATTGTGCATCAGCTATCACGGAGAAGGGCCACTGATTAATTATGCTGGTGGGGGAGGTGGTATACCTTATACCTCAAAAAGCGTACATAAATAAATTATAGAGGCTACAAAATTAAAAACAAAAACATGAAAATAATTATAAAGCTGCCACTTTACGTGCGTACCTGTTTAAGGGATTGGTTTTTTTTTTTTTTTTTTTTTTTTACTGACATTACTAGCTAATCGCTAGTGGGATGGGCTAGACACATTTCCAAGTGATGTACTAGTAAAAGTAGAGTATTGTTTTTATTTCATCTGATAGCCTTGATTGCATGCAAATAGCTTTTATAGTTGCAGCAGTTCTTTGTTCATTGTAACAGGATTAGAAACGTACAAATGGCGGTTTTTGCTATCCCCGAAAATAAAGGGTATACGTGTCTGAATAGATATCATGGACTGTCTACAAGATTTTGGTCAAAATCATAGTTACTTATCCATTAATTGCAAAAAGGAACTGTCTAACAAGATCCTGTATTGCCATAGAAGTTGCTCGCATGACTAAAATAAACGAATATCCTCACAGTTGAACCAGAATGCCTTACCTGGTTCAAACTGTTCTTTTTTTTCATTTTTTCTATTAAATTACCTACAAATAGTATCTAAAGTGTTAAGAGTGCTTTGCTTAATTAATCAAGTTTATGATATGTCTATCCTTAGAATTACAAACGTTTCTTATAAGTGGAAGAGCTGATTTCAAACTGACTAGATTATCTAAGGATGGATTTCTGTGACGTAAATCAGAGGCTAAAGAACAGATTTTCTAACAGTTCAGTTGAGCCGTTATAAGTATTTGACAGTTTCAATTATAATTTGATGTAACATGACGGCTGACATAGAAAAAGAATATTGTCAAGTTGGCAAAGGGAAACCGAAGTTAAGTTAATGTTCATTCACTCTTGAACAATAATACTGTTATTGAAACAAATCCCGCAGAGCTTCGTTGCTCGGGTGGACTTATTTATATTTGTACAAATCTATACGGACTCGTATGGCCAAATATCAGCTTCTAGGCATTGATCATTGAACAGAGTAACTAGAGAGATAACATCCGCTTGACAGCAAAAACCTCATTTCTGCTTATTGCTTCTTTTTTTTATCATATGATTTTAATGGATTTCTTTATTCAATGAATTTCAGCTTCTACGAAGATGCTTACGATTGATACTTCCTTGTTGACTGAGTTTTAATCCTAGTAGCATCGTTCAATCATTCCAACACTAGATATTTGGCCGGGGAAACTCGCAGAATTTTTTAAAACAACAGGGGAGGGGTTAATGTTTCTAAAAAACAATGTCGGGGGGGGGGGGGGTTCTAAGTGAAATATGCAATGTCCTGCATTTTCCGTGCGCAGAATATTTTAAAACGACTGGAGAGAGGTTAATGTTCCAAAAAAAAACTATGTGGGGGGGGGGGGGTGGTAAAAAGTTTGAAATTTTGTTTTCAGAAAAAATTGTCTCGTTGCTGAAATATACAAATCCTGCATTTTCTGTGGGCAATTTTTCAGCAATCTCTTCTACGATTTTTCGTACCTTAAACCGCCCTTTTTCCTGCCCAAACTCAGGTCAAGCCTACGAAAATAAACTTGTCTAGACAAGTGCCTTGCCTACTCTTGTAAATATAGCTAATATAGAACACAAAGGAATAATCACAAAATTGATCGGAAAAAAACGAAAAATTGTGCGTTAAATAGAATTGCCAATCTTGTTAACGTAACCAATGTTGACAACAGGCTTGAGTTTCATTCCCAATGAAATTTTACTAACCGAGATATAGCTTCCGCTAAATTGGGCCAACAAAAATTTTCTCGAAATTTTTCAGCCAATCAGAAAATTCTAGGAAAAATATATTTGGCTGATATTACCGCTAAACAAATTTCAATATTAGCAAAACCTCATTGTGAATGGGCCTTTGATACAACTTAGGATAGGCTCGTTACAAGCAACCGTTAATTTGTATTGTATCGATGCATTGAAGAAATTCGAAACGTAAAATGTGTCTCGTGAAAAGCCCAATATTATATTGGCTTCAAACATAAAAAAAAACTAAATGAAATTCAACCGTCGTCTTCTTTCGAGCCTTTTCATTTTGCTAGCCTCTTCCACTTTATTTGTATTTTGCACCGTTCTGGAAGTTTAACAATTTTGACAAATTTCCTTCTTTTGAATGAAATTTTTACTCTGCTTTGTTTCCTTCTGTTTTCAAGAATTCCGTCTCCGTTCTCACATATGGCCTTCCAAGTCTCATCCATTGAGAAAGTATAATAATGCTGAACTGACTATCATAGGCAGCGCAATATCATTGCCTAAGTAAAGAGTGAAGTGGGACCTAACTGTTATTAAATAAAAACATACAAGTTTTTTTGTAAGGAGCAACAATAAAACTTAAACCGAACTGAAATTATTACGTATATGAGGGGGTTGCCCCTCCTCAAGACATCGCTCTTCACGCTAAAGTTTTTTTTTAGTTCTTCTAAAAATGCTTCTTATTGTTCTAATTAGCCGACCCTTGTTTGTCTGGAGTAGTTCTTGAAGAACTAGGACAAAAAGTCAAACTTTCGAGTAAAGAGCGAGAACTTGAGGAGGGAGCAACTCCCCTCATACATGTAAGGGTTTTTGTTCATTTAATCGCTTTAATGTTGCTCCTTACTTTCAGTTGAAAAAAATTGTTGTTTTTATTTAATTTTAGATCGTTTTTTAAATAATGCCAAGAAATCTAGCTCCCCTCCACAGAAAGATTCTCTGTACAATTCAATCCCGATGAAAATTTACCCCGAAAATTTACCATTAACACCTTTACAGGTAAAATTGACTCGGAAAAGAGAAAATAAGACATTAGTCTTATAGTCAATAGACAATAGTCAATTATCCTAGAGTCTCAGGAATTCAGGCAAATTCCCCTGAGCAAACTTTCCCCTCAACAGTTTAGCCCTGAGAAATTGCTCTCCCCACGGAAAAATCTACCCTTGGAAAAACCCTTAGCAAAAATTCACACCCCTCAGCCCGAAAAATGTATGCATACTTCACAATAACAAATACTATGCGTAAGCAATAGGCACATTCCATAACTTATAGACCTTTCTCCAGGGGCTGTGTGGGGTCATGTTATTTCTAAAGACATAGTTATTGGACCTTTCAATTATGCTAAACAAAATGGCTATCCCGAAATTTTTATCGAGAGATTGGAGGGCTAACTACCCTCCGATCTGTTTGGTCACTGAAAAAGGTCACTAAAACTTTTAATTTTCGCTCTAATGAGCCCTCTCCCGATATTCTAGGACCGCGGGTTCAATATGATCACCCTCTGGGAAAAAAACTCACAGAAACAAATCCGTGATCTTTCTTTTGGCTAAAAATGCGAAATCCACATTTTCAGAAGAATTTGACCTAGAAACTTTGGAGAGGGCTCATTTAATTGAAAATTACAAGTTCTAGCGCTATTTTTAAGAGTCAAAATCGATTGTAGGGCAAGCAGCGCTCCCACGCCACTAATCTCTACAAAGACTTCAGATAAACATTTTGAGATAGCCATTTTGAGGAATTTTCAGGGTATAATAAGGGGATGATCAATTGATGAAAAAACACTATGTGCAATTTTCTATTAATATTACTGCTTCTTCTTCTTCTTCTTCTACTTCTACTACTACTACTACCCCTACTACTACTACTATTACTACTATTATTATTACTACTGCTACTACTACTACTACTACTACTACTACTAATACTACTACTACTACTACTATTACTACTACCACTATTATTAGTACTACTGCAAAAGCTACTACTTCTATTGCGATTACAACTAAGCCTAAGCATTTGCAGGTGGAAATATCCAGGAATGTTCAGGAGAAGTTGAACTAAATAAAAAAACACAAGGTGCATACAGGCTGTCAAAAAGTTAAATCAGCAATATTTTAGGAACGGCTTAGAGTATTAAGTTGAAACTTTCCGAGCATTATAAAGGGGATGCTGAACTGACCTAACGGTAATATGTATGTATTACTACTAGTGCTGATGTTAAAATTAATACTACTACTATTGCTACTTGGGCTACTACTGCTACTACTACTACTATTACTACTATTTCTACTATTACTGTTACTACTACTATTGATTTACTACTGCTATTACTACTACTACTACTACTACTACTACTACTACTACTACCACTAACAAAATAACTACTGCTAGTACTACCACTACTACTAACGTACTACTGCTACTAATACTAGCTTAAAACCTATTATTACAACGACTACGGCTCTTACTACTACTACAGCTAAGGTTAAGGGTATTAAGGATAAAAGTTTAGGGAATATCGCAGGAAAGGCTCAGGGTAATAAGCTGAAGGTCTGAGAACGTTGTGAGGAGGATGTTGAACTACATCGGAACACAGACTGCACGTGCATGTCATCAAAGGGGTGTACCCCGAATGCCCCAGCAACGCCTTAAAGTATTAATCTAAAATTCAAGAGCTACGAACAATGCTACCACGTTTGCTACTACTTGTAATACTATTACTGCTACTATTACTGCTACTATTTAACTAAATCTAAATTGTTTTAGCAGTTCCAGGTTGTCAAAACAGCATAGAGGGAATATCTTAGAATAATATTAGGGTAAAAAATAAACCTCTTAGGGAAAGTTTATGTTGCTAGAAAACTATATCATCAGAAAGCACTATGTGCATGTTGGTTATCACTAAAATGGTTAGCAATATTTAAAGAACATCTGAGGGTTAATAATTGAAACTTTCAGGGCTATTACAATTATTACTGTCACTACTACTGCTTTTACTACTTTTGAACTAAATCGAAAAGATTTAACTGTATCCAGGTTCTCGAAATAGCATAGATACAATGTCTCAGGAACAGAACAAGCTAAAAGGTTTTATTTCTCAGGGAAAGTTGAGGGAGGGGTATGTAAACTAAATAAAAATGTACTACGTGTGTACAGATTGTCAAATGGACGTTTTTGCAAAACCTCAGGAACAAACTAGGAGTCTTACGTTTGAACTTACAGAGGGTGTTATTCGGGATGTTGAACTTAATCGTCAGACGCTATGTCCATCCAAGTATGTTATCATAGCTTAATCGTGACTTCTTAGGAACGGATCAAGGTATTAAGTTCAACCCTTTACCACATATTGAGGGGGAGTTTTAGTTATATATAGATGTTTAAAGGATTTATCTGCAATATATCTGAAATGGCTAAGGACATTAAGGTGAAACCTGTAGGGGATGTGGGATGTTTGTTGAACAAAATCAAAATGCATTATATGCATGCAGGTTGTCAAAAAGGCGTATAAGGAATATCTCAGGGATGGCTGAGGGTGTTCAATTTAACCTTTTAAGAAAACTGTAACTCCTACTGGTATTTCTATACTACTACTAAAACTACTACTTATGCTACTTCCACTGCTCCTACTGCTTATGCGGCTGTTTACGACTTTGATTGCTTTCGACTGCCTAAAATTCTGGCTACTTGCAACTTTGAATACTTGCAGCTGTGAGTAGTCATGACTCGTCTCCTTCTGACTGAAGCTTCAACTACTGGTGATTGCGACTGTGACTACTTGGAGCTACAATTGCAGCTGCCTGTGACTTTGATTGCAAATTGCAACAGCTACTGCGTTATTGTGTTTATTGGTTTTACTGCCGAGAGTTTTGGTCTTAAGTAAATTATTATGTTGCTATAATGTATTTTTTTCAAAAAGAAGTATAGACTAATTAAGTGCTAAAAAGCAAATGTTCTTAATGAAATTAAAGATTGTAGTAAACTTAAAATTAGTAGATAATACTCTGCATACGAGGGGGCCTCAGACTTCTTGATTGTCAAGATCTGGTACTCTGCTTTTTACGCTGAAATTTCACCGGTGCTTTAAAGATATCGGTGCAAAGAACATGAAACAATTAAAACCAGTTGATTACGAGGATAAAGGATATTCCTTTCCAAAAATTAGGCATAATATCCTATTTAGTCCGATCTTTCACAAAATTTAATAAAAAAAAATCAACAAAAAATAAGGAACAACATTGAAACTTATAACGAAGAGGAGTTATTACGTGTATGAAAGGGTTGCCCCCTCTTCAACAACTCGCTCTTCACAATTTGGTTTTTAGTACTTTTCAAAAAGCTTCTTATTGCCCTAATCAAATGGCGCTTGTGTTTCAACAGTCGTTCTTAAGAAATAGGGACAAAATTCAGACTTCAGCATAAAGAACGAGGCGTTGAGCAAGACACAACCCCACTCATATAGCCTACGTAAGAATTTCTGTTCGTTTCAGGTTTTAATGTCGCTCCTTCCTTTCAGTTGAAAAAACTTGTTTTTTATTTAATGTCTGATCTTTTTTAAATAATGTGAGGAAATCTGGCTCCCCCTCCACGGACAAATCTTCCACCCCATGTAAATATCCTTTAGACAATTCAATCCCGGGGGAAATTTACCTTGAATAATTAACCTTAAATTCCATGCGTAAAATTGAGTCGGCAAAGGGAATACAAGACATGTACAAAGAATATCGTATAGGAATTCTGCCAAATTTACTCACTGTAAAATGAGCCTTGAAATGCTCACCCCTGAAAACTCTCCCATAGAATATTCTCCCCTTGAAAAATCCCCTAGCAGAAAACTCACCTCCCTCACCTGAACAATGTATGCCTCCCTCCAAATAACAAATATTAAACGTAAACAATAGGCAAATTTTATAACTTAAAGACCTTTCCCAAGTGGCTGCGGGGGTCATGTTATCTCTAAAGGCATAGTTATTGGGCTTTTCAAATATGTTGAACAAAATGGCTTTCTCAAAATTTTGATCGGACAATTTTTAGAAAAAACGAGGTGGGATCGGGCATAGTTGCCCTCCAATTTTAACTTAAAGTTTCCTTTTGAATGAGCCCCTTCCCGTTGTTCTAGGACCGTAGGGTCAATACAATTACTCATGGAAAAAAAAGAAACAAACAAACATGCATTCGTGATATTTCTTCCAGTAAAAAAGACAAAATTCCACATTTTTGCAAATAGGACCTTGAAGCCACAACAGCAAAATTTTGCAGAAAAGTTGAATCTGATTGTGTGGCTTTTAATAAGATTCTTTGAACTCTAGACGGTGTTTCACCCCTTTTTCGAAAATCCGGCAAATTTGTCAGGCTCGTAGCCAACAATGGGTAGCACTAAACTTATATGAAACTTATATATTTTGAATACACATAATAAACTAGTTCTTATGATTTATCTATAGGTATCAAGATTCCGTTTTTCAGAGTTTCGGTTAGCCTACTATTGAGCCGCGTCGCTTCTTATTTAGAGTTCGTTACCATGAAATGTTTGATATTCGAAAAATTTACACTGTTTCGAGTAAACAGATAAACTTTGTCATAAATAGCGCGTGCCTGAAATTGCGTCTATTGCTTTTGTTCGTTGAAAAACAATTCTTTTTGTAGAGTAAAGTTTGTCTGTTTATTCTTCCATAAGAGATATTAGGGATTCAAAATAAGTACATCAATTACACTTAAGACAACTTTAAGCAAATTTTGTTAAGATTGCAACAGATAAAAATTAAAATTTAAAATTACTTGGGCTTTCTTTAATTCAGATATACATGAAATTTACATCTTCAAAACAGAGTATTAAAAAAAAGTATTTGGAGTGGAAATGAAAATATATGACAGTTTTTCACGTTACTATCGTATACAAAGGTTGAAAGAATTAAAACTGTCATTTCTTAACTTTACGATTGCTATGAATTAAAAGTTACCTGTAATTAGTGTTTTCTCCTGCCCCTCGCCCATGCTTTTTTTATGTGTATATCACCTGATTGAATTCTTATTTGAGAGGTCCTTGTTAAAAATTTCGTTAGATAGTGTCCGATTAAGAAAAACAAAAGGTGAGATTTTTATGAAACATCTGAGCATCTAGAATTTATCCAGAAGAGGCTCTTATGCACATTTATGCATTAGATGTCCGATGCAAACTATAGGATTAAAGTAAGCGACAGATAAATCTCCGCCCATTTTCCCAATTTGCATGACAGCTAATTTTTTGCTTCTTAAAATATGGGGCGCCCATGACCTTTTTACATCACTATGTTTCATCCCTGCAAGAAGTAGCTGTCAATAGCCACCGTGACATACTAATTAATCACCAATATTTATCTAATAAGCTTAGCCTTTCTATGATTTTGCAACATATATTATTTTGCTTTCAAAGTCAAGTCTTCATTAAGTTTATAACTACTTATAGGATGCCAAATAGATTTTAAATTGTACCAACATCGTTATATTTCGTTTGCTACTGATGAGGCACGGTTGCACATGGTGAAGTTTCTTGGGCATGAGCCTAGGCAATATCAATGTTTACTTGGTTTTCCCCTTACTTTTAAAATTTAACATCTACTTAAAATACCATGGACAGAGGGCCGTCTGCCATAGCCAAGATTTCTTCCGAAGAGAGGGAGGGGAGTACAAAAGCATGATTTTTTTGGGGGGTGGGAAGAGGTGGCATTACAAAAACTTTAAAAAACGTATTAAAAAGTTTGGTTTCTATTTATTTTTGTTACGTTTATACGAGTTGGACCAACATTATTTTTTTGGAGGGGGGAGGTAAAACCTCCTATTCCCCCTAAACACGGCCTTGTATGGAAATCAAATTAAAAGTATTTTCCCTCTCCCCATGGACTCATAGGTATATTTCTGTCTGAAGCCAATGATTTTCTTTTATTTATTTTCTCAAAGTTGTGAAGGTTTTTGGACTCTATCAAATTTTCATTACTGTTACAACATTTAGCCATGAAAATTAGTAAACAAAACTAATAAATTTAATTTGATAACACTTTGGTGACGAAAATTCAAACACTAGCAATCTATTGATCCAAAAAGACGACTACACCTTCAAATAAGATCTTCACTTCCTTAAAGTCTTTTGTGCCATGTGCTTTTGCTCATTTTTCGCTGATTTTTCACCCACGGTTTTTTTTTAATCTGGCACCAGCTACATATAAAAATGTATAACTACATAAAGAGGTCGTTTTCGTTCAAAATTAAATTTTCCCTAACCTTTAAAGGCATAAGAATGGGATGGACAGCGATGGTCTTTCAATAAAACGCCTCAGGCACTTAGCTGAATGCTTCTATTTCCATCTTCAGCTTATCTTCCAGATGTGCATCTCCAGGGGTTTTGTTCCAAACTCTTTCCTGAATGGGGTCATTTCATCTGTCACCAAAAAAGGAAAACATCAAAACAAATGCAAATCTTATAGACCCATAACCGTCTCGTGCACCTTGAGCAAAGTTTGTGAAAATGTGATCTTCTCTGTGCTTAATACTGGACACTTTAGAGAAAAACAGCTTGGATTCCAGAAAGGTTTCTGGTGCTCAGAGGCTCACCGCCTTCTGGCTAACTTACTTATGGACTCTGAAGGAAAAAAGTCGCTCTGTATATGTGCACTATTGATATATCGAAATCACTCGATAGCGTCAATCACATGCAAGCAATGAATGCTCTACTGCACACTGGAGTAAGTTCGAGCATAGTGAGTACTCTGAAATTTTGGTCAGAAAATTTGACTGTCTTGGCCAAGTGGAAAAGCAAAATTCAGATCCTGTAAAAATCAGAAGAGGTGTAAGGCAAGGCAGCGTTCTAAGTCCTCTTATTTTCAACCATGCCATCTACAAGATTCTGGGCCGTATCTCGCCCTCTCTCCTATTGTATGGCACTGACCTATCTTACTTCGCATACGCTGATGACGTCCTTCTGCTCAGTAGATCCAAAACAGACTTACAAGACAACCTGAATCGACTCTTAAGTGATTTTCAATCTATTGGGCCTTCTATCAATATTGATAAGTGCGAATTTTTGTCCTTTAATGCACCGCAAAGTGAATCTGTCACTCTCGGAAATCATGTTGTCCCTACAGTATCGAAGCTGAGATATCTTGGTTTAACGATTGCAGAAACAATTATTAAAACTAGACAAGCAATTGTTAAGCAAACAACCAAAACCATTAAATGTGCTTATGCGTCTGTAGTGCTGAATCACGGAAGCTACTCCAGGAAATCTCTTTGCCTCGATTTATTGTTCAGTCTGCTCACCACACATAACCTACCTTGCCGATGCATCCCACATGCTGTCAGTGAGAGACACTGAAAACATCAAAAAGGGCTACTATAAATTTGCACATTTTTTACTGTACATACACAAGCGTTATAGGAATTCCCGCCTTGAAAAATATGGTCTTAAGGAGCCATCCAAACAATGATCTAGCATTCGAAATAATTCAGTGCTAAAAGTTAATTTAGATAGACGACATTTCTCACCTGTATTTACTTGAGTGCCGTGAATTACACTGAGTGTTGTATCTTTATCTTTTTGAAGCTGGTTTCTTTTTCTTTTCTTTTTTTTTGTAGTGCTCCACTATAATCTATATTTGTAGATGGTGGGTGAATAAATGTTATTATTATTATAATTTTTCCTATTTTTTTGTGAAAGTTTGGATTTAACCAATTCAATAGAACAGATCTAATTTTCACGGTCCTTGGCAATATAATTATACTTAATAATCGTATGAAAGTAATTGCTACTAGTGCACAGTTGTCCAAAGTCTTGTAAAAAGTTGCTGCGTTACCTTGAATATACTAAATTTTAATCATATCTCCATGTGAAGATAGTGCATGAGTCTGGTAAAAGATTATAACACTATTTCTATATCTTAAAGTCTTTAAAATAGATTTAGATATATCTCTTGAGAAAAAAAAGTTTAAAATGATCGATCATTTAGACGAAATAATCATCGTAAGCATATTATTGACACGTTAAAGTACCAACAACAAAAAATAAAAGTCTTTTTTGCCCCATGGAGTCATGTTAGGCCTATTGATACCTGAAAACCCCAATGAAGTCTTAAGGTTGACACTACATTTTTGTCAGTGTTGCATCTTTGAACCGTGAAAACAAATAAGTGAAACTATTTGTGTGATAACACTCAAACTATCGAATGTGATTACACTTTTGGTCCGTAAAAATTCAAACATTGACAATCCGTTTATTCACAAAGGTAACTGCCCTTTTTTTTTAGCTGTTTTGGGACATTTCTGGCCTAAAACAGCTGTTTTAACACTGTTTTTTGCTGATTTGTCACCCACAGATTTTGTCACCTGCTACAAACAAATACTGCATAGCTCCATATGAAGTTATTTTCAATTAAAAATGAGATCACAATTTTTCCTCGAGTTTAAAGATGCATAAGGTTGTTTTCACTTAACCCGTTCAAACACTGAAATTCTACTTTCACTGTCCTTGGTACTTTCAAAAGGTTTTCATTGAATAAAATTTTAATTCAAAGCTTAGAAATGAAAAGATAGTTTGTGAGGAATTCCATTGATTATTAATAGATCTTAAAACTGAACAACATATCCTCAGCATGACGGCAACAATCAAATAATTCCCGAAATTGAGGACCAAGAAATTATTTCCTGGAATTATTTTCATCTGAGGTTATGAGGATCAATGAGACAATGAAAATGCAGAAGATAATTCTCAGACTTATTTTGTTCTTACATGATGAAGGCAGTGTGGTTATGTAGGCACTTGTGCTAAAAATTGGTATGAATAATGCCTCGTATTTGTTTCACAGAGCCTGAAAAAAGAAGGGAAAAATAACTTCAACGACCACCGCCACTCCAATTAGTAGAAACTTCTATTGTTATTGGCTCCTATTATAGCATCTTTATATCTTTCATTACCATTATAACTTCCAGCAAAGCAATTGGAGAAGCAACCCCCTTTCTTTCACTTCTGGACAGCTTTGACTCCTTGGCTGCTGATTTTAAGCCATTTTCCTGATATCCAGCAAACCAATGTGAGCTTTGGCTCCCTTTTCTTTCGTCTCTAGACAGCTTTGACTCCTTGAATGCTAGTACCAAACATTTTTCCTGGAATAACTTTTTTGCTACTGGGAAAATACTTGCTTGAATTATTAGCACTTCGCGGTATCAGTACATCTTTCTGATGCATAAGAGGTGGAAATTACACTTACGGAGCAGTCTTGAGCAAACTCAACATGCTATTCCATTTTTTCTTTAGCAAAAGAGAGGAGAAAAAGTGTAAAATTCTATTAAGAGGTAGACTGGATGAGAAAAGACATGTTTCTGATCCCGTTCTACAAGTATGCTTCATATTCTAAAACATCGTTTATGAATTTGTCAGCCTTAGGGGGAGGCAGGGATTTATTCTTTTAATGCTAAAAGAGTGTTTCTGCTTATTATAAAGGATTTCCTCTATATCTGCTAATTTGGGGAGGATTTTGAATCGATAATTGCAAGATTTTTTTGTCGCACTGTATCAAGGAAGCCTTACACCAAAACACCAGAAACTTGCACCAGAAGCTTACACAAAATTATAAAAAGAAAATACTCTTTGAGAAACTGTCCAAATTTCTAATAGATGAAATTAACTTCAAACAAAAATGAAAAAAAAATCCTTGCGAAAGTTAGTTTAACTTTAGTGCGGGAACAAGAATAATAGAAGAAGTAAAGCACCACTAAGTTTTTTGTTTTTTTTCCAAAAATTTGGTTGAAAATAAGAGCTAAAAAAGTTGTTTTATTGATCCTTAGTCCAGTTAATAGTTATTATACACTAAAGCATTGTCACCAGTTTTGCTGTTTTCCTGTAAAGATCGAAATTGTTCTCTTCGATAATCAGTCAAAAACATGCAATCTTAAATAAGACCACACTTGTCAAACTAAATGCTCGAAATACAATAAAGAATAGTTCTCAGATGAAATTTCGATCTATTGTTCCATATTTATGATTTCTCTCATGTTGCCTTTTTACAGCTCTTGTAAGAGAGCGGTTCTTTATCTTGTTTTTTTTTTAGGTCTGTCTTTGTCGTTTGCTTTAGGGAGTCCAGCCTATTATTATTCTTTTTGTCCTAGGGACAGCTGATCTGAGGTTACACTTGAATTTGTGTGATTTTTTAGTGTTTATCGGTTTAAATTTTTCCCTTTTTTTTTTTTTTTATCCGTTTCCTCTTGTTTTTTCTCATCGACAGATTCTACAGAAAAATCTCAGACTTACATTGAAAGTAGACACAAAAGCGTTAGGCTTTTGCCAAAGCCGTTATATATTTGGGGAAAAATCAAACTCCATTCTTGCTGCTAACAAGAAACCCACAAGTTGACTTACAAGAAATTCATTGTTACCTAATATCGATCTTGCACAGATTTGTAATTCACTACGATGCGCAGAAAAAGCTTCCGCTTCTTACAACTCAAACATCGGAGTCATTATCTAACAAAAGTAGTACGGCATCAATTCGCGCTGAATACACATGCACTTTCACAAGCCTGAGGCATGAATATGCGTGCAGTTTAACCGGTGAATTGGCTTACAACGGGTCAGTCACCTATTACTATAAACGATACATGCCTTAGCAGACGGGTTTTCTGAGGTAACACCCATTTTTTGGGGGGTCAAACAGAGAGAGAGCGGTGGTTACTCCATATACAGTAACTTGATTAGTAGTTGGATTCAGATATAAAGAGTAATTTTCATTGTAGTTCATATTAGTAAGAGAATTGAATTCAGGGAGAAAAGAATCTATTTGAGTGGATCTTAGGGTAGAAAAAAAATGGGAGGTGCTTTTAAACTCCTGAAGTTGAATGTTGGAGCTAACAGCAGAAGCAGCAGTGATAAATAATTACCAGCTGTGGCTCTGAAACTAACCACTGGTTCTGGACTTTACCTTGAATGGGATACTACGTTTGCCAGAGACGTTATATAATTGTGTAATTTTAAACAAGATAAACAACTATGTTTTTCTGGGAAAGTGAATATTCTCCATATAAATAATCTTTGGGTATTATAATATGGCATATAGAAATAGATTGACGAGAATACTATGCGGCAGTGATTACTATATCTGTAATTATGTTTAATAAAATTGTTTCTAAATCAATGGTTTTTTTTCTTTCTATAGTAGACTAGCGTATATTTTCCAGAGTACAAAAAGAAATTCTGGTTAGTCTGAACTTGATTGTGAGAGAGTTAAGATTCTAAAAAATGGATAGATTCGAGAAAGATCGAATCATGAGGAATCTAGTTCTCATGGAAAAACGTTTGATTCTAGATGATGATATTCTAGAGTTGTCTATTCAAAGGAAGATATTTTCTCGGTAAATGCTTGTTGATATACTGGAAACTGATTCTCCATCATTAGACTGATGTATGAGGCTTTTACGTCGTGGTCAAAATGTATTTTCCAAATTTATTAATATATTGATAACAAAACGGCAAAATGATATTGGGGATAAGCTTATAAACATTGGTTTTAAAATTGAAAATTTTTATCATGAGAAAGATGGTGCTCAAGGACGATTAATTCCTCTCTTTCTTTATCTCAGATAATTTTTTTCGTTGCTAGCACAGTTTCATTGTCGCAGTGAGTTTCAACACATGACCAAATGTTCCATTCATGTCAATTATCTATGTACACACAGGGCAGCTGATTATCATCATGTGAGAATTGAATAATGATTGATGAGTGTGATGAAAAGTGTATATTGTGTAACATATGTAAATTGCATAGAGGATATGCTGTAAAAATTAAAGGTTGTAATTCCTGTCTTGAAGATGTGTGCGACTCTCATCCTAGAGGCCACCTATGCTCCAAATGTCACTATGATAAATCTAATCAGTGGGAGAATACATATCCCGGTATGATTGGAAAGAATCCTAACCGTGATTTTAGTTTATTGCTACGAGGTTGGTATCGTCGTGGTTTTAGATTGTTCTGGGAGGAGGAACCGGGTCAACGATTCAACTGTTGGAACAACAAAAGAATATGGTTTCTACGTCATCGTTGTCAAGACACTGGATGTTACCATTATTAGACCACTGATTTTTATTTGGCAGTGACGGAATGTGATTTGACACTTGAGACCGCTGTTTGTGAAGTTGCTTCAAATAAGCAAATTGAAACTTGTGAATTCTATAGAATGAATGAGAATAGTATCATTGACTATACAAAGAGATATGACAAGAGTGAAGTCACACTCTACTGTAGAAAATGTGACCCTGACATTGCAGTACATCAGAATCAGTACACTGTGAATTCAGATAATCTACCTGCACTAGTTGTTGTCGACAAATACCTAGTAGTGGATGAAATCTAAAGAGTAGAAAAGTCGTTTTATCATGTATATAAATTTTTATTAACAAACAATTTCACATACATCTTTAGAACATTTTATTCTTAGGGCACTAAAATTAATATTAAATACACTTGTAAGTATATTCTCCACTAGAAAGTCGTTCAAGCGAGGTAAGTAAACTTTGATGTTGAGAAAATGCTTGTAGGTGAAGCCACGACATCTGAACATGAAAAAGAGTAGCGCATGAAAACCATTTGTTATAGTTATTAAATCGTGTACTCTTTGTTGATTTTGAATAATGATTTTCTCACTGTTTTCAATAAAGTTGCTAACGTACGGAGCGTAGAATTTAAACGACAGGCCAAGAGGATCAAAAAATTCCATATTCTTCTCTGTTTGAAAGATGTATTGCCAATGACTGGTCGTCAAAGTCGATGGACTGCTATTAACAATGATTAGGGTATTGTTAACACTTGGAATTTTTTTAATGAAGTCCGAAGGTATGCAATAGGACTTGTACCGGGACATGTATGGATCTATACTAAATACGTTGATTATTTGGTTTGTGTTCATGGTGCTAGGTCTAGTAGAACACTGCCGTCGGGTGTGATTTCCCAATAGGTTTCAAATTGACTTAGTGATATTAGCGTGATACTCTCAGTACGAGCATTGGCAAATGTACACTCTAGACGTACATTCCCTGTTCGTACTATGCTCATATCCTGAGTTCCTGACAAGTCCAAAACAATAACCCCATGATTTTTTGAAAACATTGAATCGGTTATTCCAATTTCAAATAATTGAGAGTCATGATCTAGGGATTGCATGGTCAACTCGTACAGAGTTCTATAGGATTTTTTTGTCAAATGATAGAGTGTACAGTTGAATACCATTCACTTTGCACACGAGGCTAGATAGACCGAAAAAATTAAAATCGTGGGGGGATTCAGTCCAGGATCAAACGGCACTGCCACTCTTCACAAAGGCCAAAGCCAATTTTGATGGGGGGCTTAAAAAGGCAAAAAATGGGTGAACTACATGAGTTTATAAGACGGTTCGTGAAAATCCCAAGGTTTTTTCTGATTTTTTGGACAATACCCATACTCCTATTGATGAGGACTGATGGTTCTAATTCAATATTTTTTTCATGAAAACAAACTAATTTCTTTTAGTTAGTGTTCTAGTTTAATTTAGTTTCAGCTAAGAGTTTAGAGTTTTAGCTTAGAGTCTTAGCTTAGAGTTTTTTTTAAAGTTCTAGTTTAGTTTAGTTTTAGTTAAGAGTTTAGAATTTTTAGCTTAGAGTTTTTGTTGAAGTTCAAGTTTAGTTTAGTTTTAGTTAAGAGTTTAAAGTTTTAGTTTAGAGTCTTAGCTTAGAGTTTATGTTAGAGTTGAAGTTTAGTTATGATATTTCTAAAGTCAATTAAGATGAAGAAATGTCAGAGTTTAGGTTTGACATCACCAGGCACGTGCGGGGGAAATTTTTTGTTGATGGGGGGCTTAAAAAGGCAAAAATGGGTGAACTACATGAGTTTATAAGACGGTTCGTGAAAATCCCAAGGTTTTTTTTCTGATTTTTTGGACAATACCCATGCTCCTATTGATGAGGACTGATGGTTCTAATTCAAGATTTTTTCCATGAAAACAAACTATTTTTTTAACAAATTATTTTTTTTTTGGACTTCGAAATTATTCAACTTTTTGTTAGAGTTCTAGTTTAGTTTAGTTTTAGTTAAGAATTTTTTGCTTAGAGTCTTAGCTTAAAGTTTTTGCTGAAGTTCTAGCAAAGTCGACATAGCTTTATTTCATTTTTTAAGGTTAATTTAGACGAGTTTACGTGTGCGCACGTAACCGCGTCTAAATTAACCTTAAAAAATGAAATAAAGCTATGTCGACTTTGCTAGAACTTTAGCAAAAACTCTAAGCTAAGACTCTAAGCTAAAAATTCTAAACTCTTAACTAAAACTAAACTAAACTAGAACTCTAACAAAAAGTTGAATAATTTATACTTGACACTGATATCAACATTTTCAGCATTGAATAGATTCAATGAGGATCTAATTGATGGATATGATTCCTTGTGGGGGAGATAAGTCATCTTAAGAGAAGAAATCCTTCTTTGATCTAACAATATTTTTCTTTTTCTTCTTCTTCTGCTTATTGGTCTTTCTTGTTTTATTCCTCAAAGTCTTTGTTGATGTCCTTTGCTTCCTGCCTGGGTGATGAAGAAATGTCGGAGTGTAGGTTTGACATCACCAAGCACGTGCAAGGGAAATTTTTGTTGGTGGGGGGCTTAAAAAGGCAAAAAATGAGTGAACTACATGAGTTTATAAGACGGTTCGTGAAAATCCCAAGTTTTTTTCTGATTTTTTGGACAATACCCATACTCCTATTGATGAGGACTGATGGTTCTAATTCAATATTTTTTTTCATGAAAACAAACTATTTTTTTTAGTTAGAGTTCTAGTTTAGTTTTAGTTAAGAGTTTAGATTTTTAGCTTAGAGTCTTAGCTTAGAGTTTTTGTTGAAGTTCTAGTTTAGTTTAGTTTTAGTTAAGAGTTTAAAGTTTTAGCTTAGAGTGTTAGCTTAGAGTTTTTGTTAGAGTTGAAGTTTAGTTATGATATTTCTAAAGTCAATTAAGATGAACAAATGTCGGAGTGTCGGTTTCACATCACCAAGCACGTGCGAGGGAAATTTTTTTGGTGGGGGGCTTAAAAAGGCAAAAAATGGGTGAACTATATGAGTTTATAAGACGGTTCGTGAAAATCCCAAGGTTTTTTCTGATTTTTTGGACAATACCCATACTCCTATTGATGAGGACTGATGGTTCTAATTCAATATTTTTTTCATGAAAACAAACTATTTTATTTTAGTTAGAGTTCTAGTTTAGTTTAGTTTTAGTTAAGAGTTTAGAGTCTTAGCTTAGAGTTTTTGTTAGAGTTCTAGTTTAGTTTAGTTTTAGTTAAGAGTTTAGAATTTTTAGCTTAGAGTTTTTGTTGAAGTTCTAGTTTAGTTTAGTTTTATTTAAGAGTTTAAAGTTTTAGTTTAGAGTCTTAGCTTAGAGTTTATGTTAGAGTTGAAGTTTAGTTATGATATTTCTAAAGTCAATTAAGATGAAGAAATGTCAGAGTTTAGGTTTGACATCACCAGGCACGTGCGGGGGAAATTTTTTGTTGATGGGGGGCTTAAAAAGGCAAAAATGGGTGAACTACATGAGTTTATAAGACGGTTCGTGAAAATCCCAAGGTTTTTTTTTCTGATTTTTTGGACAATACCCATACTCCTATTGATGAGGACTGATGGTTCTAATTCAAGATTTTTTTCATGAAAACAAACTATTTTTTTAACAAATTATTTTTTTTTTGGACTTCGAAATTATTCAACTTTTTGTTAGAGTTCTAGTTTAGTTTAGTTTTAGTTAAGAATTTTTTGCTTAGAGTCTTAGCTTAGAGTTTTTGCTGAAGTTCTAGCAAAGTCGACATAGCTTTATTTCATTTTTTAAGGTTAATTTAGACGAGTTTACGTGTGCGCACGTAACCGCGTCTAAATTAACCTTAAAAAAATGAAATAAAGCTATGTCGACTTTGCTAGAACTTTAGCAAAAACTCTAAGCTAAGACTCTAAGCTAAAAATTCTAAACTCTTAACTAAAACTAAACTAAACTAGAACTCTAACAAAAAGTTGAATAATTTATACTTGACACTGACATCAACATTTTCAGCATTGAATAGATTCAATGAGGAACTAATTGATGGATATGATTCCTTGTGGGGGAGATAAGTCATCTTAAGATAAGAAATCCTTCTTTGATCTAACACTCTTTTTCTTCTTCTTCTTCTTCTTCTGATTGGTCTTCCTTGTTTTATTCCTCAAAGTCCTTGTTGATGTCCTTCGCTTCCTGCCTGGGTGATGAAGAAATGTCGGAGTGTAGGTTTGACATCACCAAGCACGTGCAAGGGAAATTTTTGTTGGTGGGGGGCTTAAAAAGGCAAAAAATGGGTGAACTACATGAGTTTATAAGACGGTTCGTGAAAATCCCAAGTTTTTTTTCTGATTTTTTGGACAATACCCATACTCCTATTGATGAGGACTGATGGTTCTAATTCAATATTTTTTTTCATTAAAACAAACTGTTTTTTTTAGTTAGTGTTATAGGTTAGTCTAGTTTTAGTTAAGAGTTTAGACATGTGCAAGGGAAATTTTTGTTGGTGGGGGGCTTAAAAAGGCAAAAAATGAGTGAACTACATGAGTTTATAAGACGGTTCGTGAAAATCCCAAGTTTTTTTCTGATTTTTTGGACAATACCCATACTCCTATTGATGAGGACTGATGGTTCTAATTCAATATTTTTTTTCATGAAAACAAACTTTTTTTTAGTTAGAGTTCTAGTTTAGTTTTAGTTAAGAGTTTAGAATTTTTAGCTTAGAGTCTTAGCTTAGAGTTTTTGTTGAAGTTCTAGTTTAGTTTAGTTTTAGTTAAGAGTTTAAAGTTTTAGCTTAGAGTTTTTGTTAGAGTTGAAGTTTAGTTATGATATTTCTAAAGTCAATTAAGATGAAGAAATGTCGGAGTGTAGGTTTGACATTACCAGGCACGTGCGAGGGTAATTTTTGTTGGTGAGGGGCTTAAAAAGGCAAAAAATGGGTGAACTACATGAGTTTATAAGACGGTTCGTGAAAATCCCAAGGTTTTTTCTGATTTTTTGGACAATACCCATACTCCTATTGATGAGGACTGATGGTTCTAATTCAATATTTTTTTCATGAAAACAAACTATTATTGTTTTTTAGTTAGTTCTAGTTTAGTTTAGTTATAGTTACGAGTTTAGAGTTTTAGCTTAGAGTCTTAGCTTAGAGTTTTTCTTAGAGTTCTAGTTTAGTTTAGTTTTAGTTAAGAGTTTAGAACTTTTAGCTTAGAGTTTTCGTTGAAGTTCTAGTTTAGTTTAGTTTTAGTTAGGAGTTTAAAGTTTTACCTTAGAGTCATAGCTTAGAGTTTTTGTTAGAGTTGAAGTTTAGTTATGATATTTCTAAAGTCAATTAAGATGAAGAAATGTCGGAGTGTAGGTTTTACATCACCAGCCACGTGCGAGGGAAATTTTTTGTTGGTGGGGGGCTTAAAAAGGCAAAAATGGGTGAACTACATGAGTTTATAAGACGGTTCGTGAAAATCCCAAGGTTTTTTTTTGATTTTTTGGACAATACCCATGCTCCTATTGATGAGGACTGATGGTTCTAATTCAAGATTTTATTTCATGAAAACAAACTATTTTTTTAAAAAATTATTTTTTTTTGGACTTCGAAATTATTCAACTTTTTGTTAGAGTTCTAGTTTAGTTTAGTTTTAGTTAAGAATTTTTAGCTTAGAGTCTTAGCTTAGAGTTTTTGTTGAAGTTCTAGCAAAGTCGACATAGCTTTATTGCATTTTTTAAGGTTAAGTTAGACGCGGTAACGTGCGCGCACGCAACCTCGTCTAAATTAACCTTAAAAAATGAAATAAAGCTATGTCAACTTTGCTAGAACTTCAACAAAAACTCTAAGCTAAGACTCTAAGCTAAAAATTCTAAACTCTTAACTAAAACTAAACTAAACTAGAACTCTAACAAAAAGTTGAATAATTTATAATTGACACTGACATCAACATTTTCAGCATTGAATAGATTCAATGAGGAACTAATTGATGGATGTGATTCCTTGTGGGGGAGATAAGTCATCTTAAGAGAAGAAATCCTTCTTTGATCTAACAATCTTTTTCTTTTTCTTCTTCTTCTGCTTATTGGTCTTCCCTGTTTTATTCCTCAAAGTCCTTGTTGATATCCTTTGCTTCCTGCCTGGGTGATGAAGAAATGTCGGAGTGTAGGTTTGACATCACCAAGCACGTGCAAGGGAAATTTTTTTTGGTGGGGGGCTTAAAAAGGCAAAAAATGAGCGAACTACATGAGTTTATAAGACGGTTCGTGAAAATCCCAAGGTTTTTTCTGATTTTTTGGACAATACCCATACTCCTATTGATGAGGACTGATGGTTCTAATTCAAAATTTTTTTTCATGAAAACAAACTATTTTTTTTAGTTAGAGTTCTATTTTAGTTTAGTATTATTTAATAGTGTAGGCTCGTGCAAGGTAAATTTTTGGTGGTGGGGGGCTTAAAAGGCAAAAAATGAGTGAACTACATGAGTTTATAAGACGGTTCGTGAAAATCCCAAGGTTTTTTCTGATTTTTTGGACAATACCCATACTCCTATTGATGAGGACTGATGGTTCTAATTCAATATTTGTTTTCATGAAAACAAACTTTTTTTTTAGTTGGAGTTCTAGTTTAGTTTAGTTTTAGTTAAGAGTTTAGAGTTTTAGCTTAGAGTCTTAGCTTAGAGTTTTTGTTGAAGTTATAGTTTAGTTTAGTTTTAGTTAAGAGTTTAAAGTTTTAGCTTAGAGTGTTAGCTTAGAGTTTTTGTTAGAGTTGAAGTTTAGTTATGATATTTCTAAAGTCAATTAAGATGAAGAAATGTCGGAGTGTCGGTTTCACATCACCAAGCACGTGCGAGGGGAATTTTCGTTGGTGGGGGGCTTAAAAAGGCAAAAAATAGGTGAACTACATGAGTTTATAAGACGGTTCGTGAAAATCCCAAGGTTTTTTCTGATTTTTTGGACAACATCCATACTCCTTTTGATGAGAACTGACGATTATAATTCAATATGTTTTTCATGAAAACAAAACTATTTTTTTTAGTTAGAGTTCTAGTTCTAGTTTAGTTATAGTTAAGAGTTTATAGTTTTAGCTTAGAGTCTTAGCTTAGAGTTTTTTTTAGAGTTATAGTTTAGTTTAGTTTTAGTTAATAGTTTAGAATTTTTATCTTAGAGTTTTTGTTGAAGTTCTAGTTTAGTTTAGTTTTAGTTAAGAGTTTAAAGTTTTAGTTTAGAGTCTTAGCTTAGAGTTTATGTTAGAGTTGAAGTTTAGTTATGATATTTCTAAAGTCAATCAAGATGAAGAAATGTCAGAGTGTAGGTTTGACATCACCAGGCACGTGCGGGGGAAATTTTTTGTTGATGGGGGGCTTAAAAAGGCAAAAATGGGTGAACTACATGAGTTTATAAGACGGTTCGTGAAAATCCCAAGGTTTTTTTTCTGATTTTTTGGACTATACCCATGCTCCTATTGATGAGGACTGATGGTTCTAATTCAAGATTTTTTCCATGAAAACAAACTATTTTTTTAACAAATTATTTTTTTTTTGGACTTCGAAATTATTCAACTTTTTGTTAGAGTTCTAGTTTAGTTTAGTTTTAGTTAAGAATTTTTTGCTTAGAGTCTTAGCTTAAAGTTTTTGCTGAAGTTCTAGCAAAGTCGTCATAGCTTTATTTCATTTTTTAAGGTTAATTTAGACGAGTTTACGTGTGCGCACGTAACCGCGTCTAAATTAACCTTAAAAAATGAAATAAAGCTATGTCGACTTTGCTAGAACTTTAGCAAAAATTCTAAGCTAAGACTCTAAGCTAAAAATTCTAAACTCTTAACTAAAACTAAACTAAACTAGAACTCTAACAAAAAGTTGAATAATTTATACTTGACACTGATATCAACATTTTCAGCATTGAATAGATTCAATGAAGAACTGATTGATGGGTATGATTCCATGTGGGGGAGATAAGTCATCTTAAGACACGAAATTCTTCTTTAATCTAACACTCTATTTCTTTTTTCTCTTCTTCTGCTTATTGGGCTTCCTTGTTCTATTCCTCAAAGTCCTTGTTGATGTCCTTCGCTTTCTGCCTGGGTGGTGAAGAAATGTCGGAGTGTAGGTTTGACATCACCAAGCACGTGCAAGGGAAATTTTTGTTGGTGGGGGGCTTAAAAAGGCAAAAAATGAGTGAACTACATGAGTTTATAAGACGGTTCGTGAAAATCCCAAGTTTTTTTTCTGATTTTTTGGACAATACCCATACTCCTATTGATGAGGACTGATGGTTCTAATTCAAAATTTTTTTTCATGAAAACAAACTATTTTTTTTAGTTAGAGTTCTAGTTTAGTTTTTAGTTAAGAGTTTAGATTTTTAGCTTAGAGTCTTAGCTTAGAGTTTTTGTTGAAGTTCTAGTTTAGTTTAGTTTTAGTTAAGAGTTTAAAGTTTTAGCTTAGAGTGTTAGCTTAGAGTTTTTGTTAGAGTTGAAGTTTAGTTATGATATTTCTAAAGTCAATTAAGATGAACAAATGTCGGAGTGTCGGTTTCACATCACCAAGCAGGTGCGAGGGGAATTTTTTTGGTGGGGGGCTTAAAAAGGCAAAAAATGGGTGAACTATATGAGTTTATAAGACGGTTCGTGAAAATCCCAAGGTTTTTTCTGATTTTTTGGACAATACCCATACTCCTATTGATGAGGACTGATGGTTCTAATTCAATATTTTTTTCATGAAAACAAACTATTTTATTTTAGTTAGAGTTCTAGTTTAGTTTAGTTTTAGTTAAGAGCTTAGAGTCTTAGCCTAGAGTTTTAGTTAGAGTTATAGTTTAGTTTAGTTTTAGTTAAGATTTTAGAACTTTTAGCTTAGAGTTTTTGTTGAAGTTCAAGTTTAGTTTAGTTGTAGTTAAGAATTTAATGTTTTAGCATATAGTAACAGCTCATAGTTTTTGTTAGAGTTGAAGTTTAGTTATGATATTTCTAAAGCCAATTAAGATGAAGAAATGTCAGAGTGTAGGTTTGACATCACCAGGCACGTGCGGGGGAAATTTTTTGTTGATGGGGGGCTTAAAAAGGCAAAAATGGGTGAACTACATGAGTTTATAAGACGGTTCGTGAAAATCCCAAGGTTTTTTTTTCTGATTTTTTGGACAATACCCATACTCCTATTGATGAGGACTGATGGTTCTAATTCAAGATTTTTTTCATGAAAACAAACTATTTTTTTAACAAATTATTTTTTTTTGGACTTCGAAATTATTCAACTTTTTGTTAGAGTTCTAGTTTAGTTTAGTTTTAGTTAAGAATTTTTTTGCTTAGAGTCTTAGCTTAGAGTTTTTGCTGAAGTTCTAGCAAAGTCGACATAGCTTTATTTCATTTTTTAAGGTTAATTTAGACGAGTTTACGTGTGCGCACGTAACCGCGTCTAAATTAACCTTAAAAAATGAAATAAAGCTATGTCGACTTTGCTAGAACTTTAGCAAAAACTCTAAGCTAAGACTCTAAGCTAAAAATTCTAAACTCTTAACTAAAACTAAACTAAACTAGAACTCTAACAAAAAGTTGAATAATTTATACTTGACACTGACATCAACATTTTCAGCATTGAATAGATTAAATGAGGAACTAATTGATGGATATGATTCCTTGTGGGGGAGATAAGTGATCTTAAGAGAAGAAGTCCTTCTTTAATCTAACAATCTTTTTCTTTTTCTTCTTCTTCTGCTTATTGGTCTTCCTTGTTTTATTTCTCAAAGTCCTTGTTGATGTCCTTTGCTTCCTGCCTGGGTGATGAAGAAATGTCGGAGTGTAGGTTTGACATCACCAAGCACGTGCAAGGGAAATTTTTGTTGGTGGGAGGCTTAAAAAGGCAAAAAATGAGTGAACTACATGAGTTTATAAGACGGTTCGTGAAAATCCCAAGGTTTTTTTCTGATTTTTTGGACAATACCCATACTCCTATTTATGAGGACTGATGGTTCTAATTCAATATTTTTTTTCATGAAAACAAACTGTTTTTTTTAGTTAGAGTTCTAGTTTAGTTTAGTTTTAGTTAAGAGTTTACGCACGTGCAAGGGAAATTTTTGTTGGTGGGGGGCTTAAAAAGGCAAAAAATGAGTGAACTACATGAGTTTATAAGACGGTTCGTGAAAATCCCAAGTTTTTTTCTGATTTTTTGGACAATACCCATACTCATATTGATGAGGACTGATGGTTCTAATTCAAAATTTTTTTCATGAACACAGACTATTTTTTTTAGTTAGAGTTCTAGTTTAGTTTTAGTTAAGAGTTTAGAATTTTTAGCTTAGAGTCTTAGCTTAGAGTTTTTGTCGAAGTTCTAGTTTAGTTTAGTTTTAGTTAAGAGTTTAAAGTTTTAGCTTAGAGTTTTTGTTAGAGTTGAAGTTTAGTTATGATATTTCTAAAGTCAATTAATATGAAGAAATGTCGGAGTGTAGGTTTGACATCACCAGGCACCTGCGAGGGAAATTTTTTTTGGTGGGGGGCTTAAAAAGGCAAAAAATGGGTGAACTACATGAGTTTATAAGACGGTTCGTGAAAATCCCAAGGTTTTTTCTGATTTTTTGGACAATACCCATACTCCTATTGATGAGGACTGATGGTTCTAATTCAATATGTTTTTCATGAAAACAAACTATTTTTTTTATTTAGAGTTCTAGTTTAGTTTAGTTATAGTTAAGAGTTTATAGTTTTAGCTTAGAGTCTTAGCTTAGGGTTTTTGTTAGAGTTCTAGTTTAGTTTAGTTTTAGTTAAGAGTTTAGAATTTTTAGCTTAGAGTTTTTGTTGAAGTTCTAGTTTAGTTTAGTTTTAGTTAGGAGTTTAAAGTTTTACCTTAGAGTCTTAGCTTAGAGTTTTTGTTAGAGTTGAAGTTTAGTTATGATATTTCTAAAGTCAATTAATATGAAGAAATGTCAGAGTTTAGGTTTTACATCACCAAGCACGTGCGAGGGAAATTTTTTGTTTATGGAGGGCTTAAAAAGGCAAAAATGGGTGAACTACATGAGTTTATAAGACGGTTCGTGAAAATCCCAAGGTTTTTTTTCTGATTTTTTGGACAATACCCATACTCCTATTGATGAGGACTGATGGTTCTAATTCAAGATTTTATTTCATGAAAACAAACTATTTTTTTAACAAATTATTTTTTTTTGGACTTCGAAATTATTCAACTTTTTGTTAGAGTTCTAGTTTAGTTTAGTTTTAGTTAAGAATTTTTAGCTTAGAGTCTTAGCTTAGAGTTTTTGTTGAAGTTCTAGCAAAGTCGACATAGCTTTATTTCATTTTTTAAGGTTAATTTAGACGCGGTTACGTGCGCGCACGTAACTTCGTCTAAATTAACCTTAAAAAATGAAATAAAGCTATGTCAACTTTGCTAGAACTTCAACAAAAACTCTAAGCTAAGACTCTAAGCTAAAAATTCTAAACTCTTAACTAAAACTAAACTAAACTAGAACTCTAACAAAAAGTTGAATAATTTATACTTGACACTGACATCAACATTTTCAGCATTGAACAGATTCAATGAGGAACTGATTGATGGATGTGATTCTTTGTGGGGGAGATAAGTCATCTTAAGAGAAAAAATACTTCTTTGATCTAACAATTTTTTTCTTTTTCTTCTTCTTCTGCTTATTGGTCTTCCCTGTTTTATTCCTCAAAGTCCTTGTTGATATCCTTTGCTTCCTGCCTGGGTGATGAAGAAATGTCGGAGTGTAGGTTTGACATCACCAAGCACGTGCAAGGGAAATTTTTTTTGGTGGGGGGCTTAAAAAGGCAAAAAATGAGTGAACTACATGAGTTTATAAGACGGTTCGTGAAAATCCCAAGTTTTTTTTGTGATTTTTTTGGACAATACCCATACTCCTATTGATGAGGACTGATGGTTCTAATTCAAAATTTTTTCATGAAAACAAACTATTTTTTTTAGTTAGTTCTAGTTTAGTTTATTATTATTTATGAGTTTAGGCACGTGCAAGGTAAATTTTTGTTGGTGGGGGGCTTAAAAGGCAAAAAATGAGTGAACTACATGAGTTTATAAGACGGTTCGTGAAAATCCCAAGGTTTTTTCTGATTTTTTGGACAATATCCATACTCCTATTGAGGAGGACTGATGGTTCTAATTCAATTTTTTTTTATGAAAACAAACTATTTTTTTTAGTTACTTCTAGTTTAGTTTAGTTTTAGATAAGACTTTAGAGTTTTAGCTTAGAGTCTTAGCTTAGAGTTTTTTTTGAAGTTCTAGTTTAGTTTAGTTTTAGTTAAGAGTTTAAAGTTTTATCTTAGAGTGTTATCTTAGAGTTTTTGTTAGAGTTGAAGTTTAGTTATGATATTTCTAAAGTCAATTAAGATGATGAATTGTTGGAGTGTTGGTTTGACATCACCCAGCACTTGTGTGGGAAATTGTTGTTGGTGGAGGGCTTGAAAAGGTAAAAAATGGGTGAACTACATGTGTTTATAAGACGGTTTATGAAAATACCAAGTTGTTTTCTTATTTTTTGGACAATACCCATACTCCTATTGATGAGGACTGATGGTTCTAATTCAATATTTTTTTCATGAAAACAAACAATTTTTTTTAGTTAGAGTTCTAGTTTAGTTTAGTTATAGTTAAGAGTTTAGAGTTTTAGCTTAGAGTCTTAGCTTAGAGTTTTTGTTAGAGTTCTAGTTTAGTTTGGTTTTAGTTAAAAGTTTAGAATTTTTAGCTTAGAGTTTTTGTTGAAGTTCTAGTTTAGTTTAGTTTTAGTTAAGAGTTTAAAGTTTTAGCTTAGAGTCTCAGCTTAGAGTTTATGTTAGAGTTGAAGTTTAGTTATGATATTTCTAAAGTCAATTAAGATGAAGAAATGTCAGAGTGTAGGTTTGACATCACCAGGCACGTGCGGGGGAAATTTTTTGTTGATGGGGGGCTTAAAAAGGCAAAAATGGGTGAACTACATGAGTTTATAAGACGGTTCGTGAAAATCCCAAGGTTTTTTTTCTGATTTTTTGGACTATACCCATGCTCCTATTGATGAGGACTGATGGTTCTAATTCAAGATTTTTTCCATGAAAACAAACTATTTTTTTAACAAATTATTTTTTTTTTGGACTTCGAAATTATTCAACTTTTTGTTAGAGTTCTAGTTTAGTTTAGTTTTAGTTAAGAATTTTTTGCTTAGAGTCTTAGCTTAAAGTTTTTGCTGAAGTTCTAGCAAAGTCGACATAGCTTTATTTGATTTTTTAAGGTTAATTTAGACGAGTTTACGTGTGCGCACGTAACCGCGTCTAAATTAACCTTAAAAAATGAAATAAAGCTATGTCGACTTTGCTAGAACTTTAGCAAAACTCTAAGCTAAGACTCTAAGCTAAAAATTCTAAACTCTTAACTAAAACTAAACTAAACTAGAACTCTAACAAAAAGTTGAATAATTTATACTTGACACTGACATCAACATTTTCAGCATTGAATAGATTCAATGAGGAACTAATTGATGGATATGATTCCTTGTGGGGGAGATAAGTCATCTTAAGAGAAGAAATCCGTCTTTGTTGTAACAATCTTCTTCTTTTACTTCTTCTTCTGCTTATTGGTCTTCCTTGTTTTATTCCTCAAAGTCCTTGTTGATGTCCTTCGCTTCCTGCCTGGGTGATGAAGAAATGTCGGAGTGTAGGTTTGACATCACCAAGCACGTGCAAGGGAAATTTTTGTTGGTGGGGGGCTTAAAAAGGCAAAAAATGAGTGAACTACATGAGTTTATAAGACGGTTCGTGAAAATCCCAAGTTTTTTTCTGATTTTTTGGACAATACCCATACTCCTATTGATGAGGACTGATGGTTCTAATTCAATATTTTTTTTCATGAAAACAAACTATTTTTTTTAGTTAGAGTTCTAGTTTAGTTTTAGTTAAGAGTTTAGATTTTTAGCTTAGAGTCTTAGCTTAGAGTTTTTGTTGAAGTTCTACTTTAGTTTTGTTTTATTTAAGGGTGTAGAATTTTTCCCTTAGATTCTTATCTTAGAGTTTTTGTTAGAGTTGAAGTTTAGTTATGATATTTCTAAAGTCAATTAAGATGAAGAAATTTCGGAGCGTTTGTTTCACATAACCAAGCACGTGCGTGGGAAATTTTTTTGGTGGAGGGCTTGAAAAGGCAAAAAATGGGTGAACTACATGAGTTTATAAGACGGTTCGTGAAAATCCCAAGGTTTTTTCTGATTTTTTGGACAATACCCATACTCCTATTGATGAGGACTGATGGTTCTAATTCAATATTTTTTTCATGAAAACAAACTATTTTATTTTAGTTAGAGTTCTAGTTTAGTTTAGTTTTAGTTAAGAGCTTATAGTCTTAGCCTAGAGTTTTTGTTAGAGTTCTAGTTTAGTTTAGTTTTAGTTAAGAGTTTAGAATTTTTAGCTTAGAGTTTTTGTTGAAGTTCTAGTTTAGTTTAGTTTTAGTTAAGAGTTTAAAGTTTTAGCTAAGAGTCATAGCTTAGAGTTTTTGTTAGAGTTGAAGTTTAGTTATGATATTTATAAAGTCAATTAAGATGAAGAAATGTCAGAGTGTAGGTTTGACATCACCAGGCACGTGCGGGGGAAATTTTTTGTTGATGGGGGGCTTAAAAAGGCAAAAATGGGTGAACTACATGAGTTTATAAGACGGTTCGTGAAAATCCCAAGGTTTTTTTTTCTGATTTTTTGGACAATACCCATACTCCTATTGATGAGGACTGATGGTTCTAATTCAAGATTTTTTCCATGAAAACAAACTATTTTTTTAACAAATTATTTTTTTTGGACTTCGAAATTATTCAACTTTTTGTTAGAGTTCTAGTTTAGTTTAGTTTTAGTTAAGAATTTTTTGCTTAGAGTCTTAGCTTAGAGTTTTTGCTGAAGTTCTAGCAAAGTCGACATAGCTTTATTTCATTTTTTAAGGTTAATTTAGACGAGTTTACGTGTGCGCACGTAACCGCGTCTAAATTAACCTTAAAAAATGAAATAAAGCTATGTCGACTTTGCTAGAACTTTAGCAAAACTCTAAGCTAAGACTCTAAGCTAAAAATTCTAAACTCTTAACTAAAACTAAACTAAACTAGAACTCTAACAAAAAGTTGAATAATTTATACTTGACACTGACATCAACATTTTCAGCATTGAATAGATTCAATGAGGACCTAATTGATGGATATGATTCCTTGTGGGGGAGATAAGTCATCTTAATAGAAGAAATCCTTCTTTGATCTAACAGTCTTTTTCTTTTTCTTCTTCTTCTGCTTATTGGTCTTCCTTGTTTTATTCCTCAAAGTCCTTGTTGATGTACTTTGCTTCCTGCCTGGGTGATGAAGAAATGTCGGAGTGTAGGTTTGACATCACCAAGCACGTGCAAGGGAAATTTTTGTTGGTGGGAGTCTTAAAAAGGCAAAAAATGAGTGAACTACATGAGTTTATAAGACGGTTCGTGAAAATCCCAAGGTTTTTTTCTGATTTTTTGGACAATACCCATACTCCTATTGATGAGGACTGATGGTTCTAATTCAATATTTTTTTTCATGAAAACAAACTATTTTTTTTAGTTAGAGTTCTAGTTTAGTTTAGTTTTAGTTAAGAGTTTAGGCACGTGCAAGGGAAATTTTTGTTGGTGGGGGGCTTAAAAAGGCAAAAAATGAGTGAACTACATTAGTTTATAAGACGGTTAGTGAAAATCCCAAGGTTTTTTCTGATTTTTTGGACAATACCCATACTCCTATTGATGAGGACTGATGGTTCTAATTCAATATTTTTTTTCATGAAAACAAACTTTTTTTTTAGTTAGAGTTCTAGTTTAGTTTTAGTTAAGAGTTTAGAGTTTGTAGCGTAGAGTCTTAGCTTAGAGTTTTTGTCGAAGTTATAGTTTAGTTTAGTTTTAGTTAAGAGTTTAAAGTTTTAGCTTAGAGTTTTTGTTAGAGTTGAAGTTTAGTTATGATATTTATAAAGTCAATTAAGATGAAGAAATGTCGGAGTGTAGGTTTGACATCACCAAGCACCTGCGAGGGAAATTTTTTTGGTGGGGGGCTTAAAAAGGCAAAAAATGGGTGAACTACATGAGTTTATAAGACGGTTCGTGAAAATCCCAAGGTTTTTTCTGATTTTTTGGACAATATCCATACTCCTATTGATGAGGACTGATGGTTCTAATTCAATATGTTTTTCATGAAAACAAACTATTTTTTTTAGTTAGAGTTCTAGTTCTAGTTTAGTTTTAGTTAAGAGTTTAGAGTTTTAGCTTAGACTCTTAGCTTAGAGTTTTTGTTAGAGTTCTAGTTTAGTTTAGTTTTAGTTAAGAGTTTAGAACTTTTATCTTAGAGTTTTTGTTGAAGTTCTAGTTTAGTTTAGTTTTAGTTAAGAGTTTAAAGTTTTAGCTTAGAGTCATAGCTTAGAGTTTTTGTTAGAGTTGAAGTTTAGTTATGATATTTCTAAAGTCAATTAAGATGAAGAAATGTCAGAGTTTAGGTTTTACATCACCAAGCACGTGCGGGGGAAATTTTTTGTTGATGGGGGGCTTAAAAAGGCAAAAATGGGTGAACTACATGAGTTTGTAAGACGGTTCGTGAAAATCCCAAGGTTTTTTTTCTGATTTTTTGGACAATACCCATACTCCTATTGATGAGGACTGATGGTTCTAATTCAAGATTTTTTTCATGAAAACAAACTATTTTTTTAACAAATTATTTTTTTTTGGACTTCGAAATTATTCAACTTTTTGTTAGAGTTCTAGTTTAGTTTAGTTTTAGTTAAGAATTTTTAGCTTAGAGTCTTAGCTTAGAGTTTTTGTTGAAGTTCTAGCAAAGTCGACATAGCTTTATTTCATTTTTTAAGGTTAATTTAGACGCGGTTACGTGCGCGCCCGTAACCTCGTCTAAATTAACCTTAAAAATGAAATAAAGCTATGTCGACTTTGCTAGAACTTCAACAAAAACTCTAAGCTAAGACTCTAAGCTAAAAATTCTAAACTCTTAACTAAAACTAAACTAAACTAGAACTCTAACAAAAAGTTGAATAATTTATAATTGACACTGACATCAACATTTTCAGCATTGAATAGATTCCATGAGGAACTAATTGATGGATGTGATTCCTTGTGGGGGAGATAAGTCATCTTAAGAGAAGAAATCCTTCTTTGATCTAACAATCTTTTTCTTTTTCTTCTTCTTCTGCTTATTGGTCTTCCCTGTTTTATTCCTCAAAGTCCTTGTTGATATCCTTTGCTTCCTGCCTGGGTGATGAAGAAATGTCGGAGTGTAGGTTTGACATCACCAAGCACGTGCAAGGGAAATTTTTTTTGGTGGGGGGCTTAAAAAGGCAAAAAATGAGTGAACTACATGAGTTTATAAGACGGTTCGTGAAAATCCCAAGGTTTTTTTCTGATTATTTGGACAATACCCATACTCCTATTGATGAGGACTGATGGTTCTAATTCAAAATTTTTTCATGAAAACAAACTGTTTTTTTTAGTTAGTTCTAGTTTAGTTTAGTTTTAGTTAAGAGTTTAGGCACGTGCAATGGAAATTTTTGTTGGTGGGGGGCTTAAAAGGCAAAAAATGAGTGAACTACATGAGTTTATACGGTTCGTGAAAATCCCAAGGTTTTTTCTGATTTTTGGACAATACCCATACTCCTATTGATGAGGACTGATGGTTCTAATTCAATATTTTTTTTCATGAAAACAAACTGTTTTTTTAGTTAGAGTTCTAGTTTAATTAAGTTTTAGTTAAGAGTTTATAGTTTTAGCTTAGAGACTTAGCCTAGAGTTTTTGTTGAAATTCTATTTTATTTTAGTTATAGTTAAGAGTTTAGACTTTTCGCTTGTAGACTTAGATTAGAGTTTTATTTAGAGTGGAAGTTTAGTTATGCTATTTCTAAAGTCAATTAAGATGAAGAAATGTCGGAGTGTAGGTTTGACATCACCAAGCACGTGCGAGGGAAATTTTTGTTGGTGGGGGGCTTAAAAAGGCAAAAAATGGGTGAACTACATGAGTTTATAAGACGGTTCGTGAAAATCCCAAGGTTTTCTCTGCTTTTTGGACAATACCCATACTCCTATTGATGAGAACTGATGGCTCTAATTCAATATTTTTTTCATGAAAACAAACTTTTTTTTTTAGTTAGAGTTCTAGTTTAGTTTAGTTTTAGTTTAGAGTTTAGATTTTTAGCTTAGAGTCTTAGCTTCTGAGTTTTGTTAGTGTTCTAGTTTAGTTTAGTTTTATTTAATAGTTTAGAATTTTTAGCTTAGAGTTTTTGTTGAAGTTCTAGTTTAGTTTAGTTTTAGTTAAGAGTTTAAAGTTTTAGCTTAGAGTCTCAGCTTAGAGTTTATGTTAGAGTTGAAGTTTAGTTATGATATTTCTAAAGTCAATTAAGATGAAGAAATGTCAGAGTGTAGGTTTGACATCACCAGGCACGTGCGGGGGAAATTTTTTGTTGATGGGGGGCTTAAAAAAGCAAAAATGGGTGAACTACATGAGTTTGTAAGACGGTTCGTGAAAATCCCAAGGTTTTTTTTCTGATTTTTTGGACAATACCCATACTCCTATTGATGAGGACTGTTGGTTCTAATTCAAGATTTTTTTCATGAAAACAAACTATTTTTCTAACAAATTATTTTTCTTTTGGACTTCGAAATTATTCAACTTTTTGTTAGAGTTCTAGTTTAGTTTAGTTTTGGTTAAGAGTTTCGAATTTTTAGCTTAGAGTCTTAGCTTAGAGTTTTTGTTGAAGTTCTAGCAAAGTCGACATAGCTTTATTTAATTTTTTAAGGTTAATTTAGACGAGGTTACGTGCGCGCACGTAACCGCGTCTAAATTAACCTTAAAAAATGAAATAAAGCTATGTCGACTTTGCTAGAACTTCAACAAAAACTCTAAGCCGAGACTCTAAGCTAAAAATTCTAAACTTATAACTAAAACTAAACTAAACTAGAACTCTAACAAAAAGTTGAATAATTTCGAAGTCCAAAAAAAAAATTTGTTAAAAAAATAGTTTGTCTTCATGAAAAAAATCTTGAATTAGAACCATCAGTCCTCATCAATAGGAGTATGGGTATTGTCCAAAAAATCAGAAAAAAACCTTGGGATTTTCACGAACCGTCTTATAAACTCATGTAGTTCACCCATTTTTGCTTTTTTAAGCCCCCCATCAACAAAAAATTTCCTCCGCACGTGCCTGGTGATGTCAAACCTAAACTCTGACATTTCTTCATCTTAATTGACTTTAGAAATATCATAACTAAACTTCAACTCTAACAAAAACTCTAAGATGAGACTCTAAGCTAAAAATTTAAACTCTTAACTAAAACTAAACTAAACTAGAACTTCAACAAAAAATCTAAGCTAAAAATTCTAAACTCTTAACTAAAACTAAACTAAACTAAAACTCTAACAAAACTCTAAGCTAAGACTCTAAGCTAAAACTCTAAACTCTTAACTAAAACTAAACTAAACTAGAACTCTAACTAAAAATAAAATAGGTTTGTTTTCATGAAAAAAATCTTGAATTAGAACCATCAGTCCTCATCAATAGGAGTATGGGTATTGTCCAAAAAATCAGAAAAAAACCTTGGGATTTTCACGAACCGTCTTATAAACTCATGTAGTTCACCCATTTTTGCCTTTTTTGAACCCCCCACCAACAAAAAATTTCCCCCGCACGTGCCTGGTGATGTCAAACCTAAACTCCGACATTTCTTCATCTTAATTGACTTTAGAAATATCATAACTAAACATCCAACAAAAATTTCCCTTGAACGTGCTTGGTGATGTCAAACCTACACTCCGACATTTCTTCATCACCCAGGCGGGAATCGAAGGACATCAACAAAGACTTTGAGGAATAAAACAAGGAAGACCAATAAGCAGAAGAAGAAGAAAAAGAAAAAGATAGTTTGATAAAAGAAGGACTTCTTTTCTTAAGATGACTTATCTTACCCACAAGGAATCATATCCATCAATCAGTTCCTCATTGAATCTATTCAATGCTGAAAATGTTGATGTCAGTGTCAAGTATAAATTATTCAACTTTTTGTTAGAGTTCTAGTTTAGTTTAGTTTTAGTTAAGAGTTTGGAATTTTTAGCTTAGAGTCTTAGCTTAGAGTTTTTGTTGAAGTTCTAGCAAATTCTACATAGCTTTATTTCATTTTTAAGGTTAATTTAGACGTGGTTACGTGCGCGCACGTAACCGCGTCTAAATTAACCTTAAAAAATGAAATAAAGCTATGTCGACTTTGCTAAAACTTCAACAAAAACTCTAAACTAAGACTCTAAGCTAAAAATTCTAAACTCTTAACTAAAACTAAACTAAACTAGAACTCTAACAAAAAGTTGAATAATTTCGAAGTCAAAAAAAAAAAATTTGTTAAAAAAATAGTTTGTTTTCATGAAAAAAATCTTGAATTAGAACCATCAGTCCTCATCAATAGCAGTATGGGTATTGTCCAAAAAATCAGAAAAAAAAACTTGGGATTTTCACGAACCGTCTTATAAACTCATGTAGTTCACCCATTTTTGCCTTTTTAAGCCCCCCATCAACAAAAAATTTCCCCCGCACGTGCCTGGTGATGTCAAACCTAAACTCTGACATTTCTTCATCTTAATTGACTTTAGAAATATCATAACTAAACTTCAACTCTAACATAAACTCTAAGCTGAGACTCTAAGCTAAAACTTTAAACTCTTAACTAAAACTAAACTAGAACTTCAACAAAAACTCTAAGCTAAAAATTCTAAACTCTTAACTAAAACTAAACTAAACTAGAACTCTAACAAAAACTCTAAGCTAAGACTCTAAGCTAAAACTATAAACTCTTAACTAAAACTAAACTAAACTAGAACGCTAACTAAAAAAAAATCTTAAAATAGTTTATTTTCATGAACAAATTTTGAATTAGAACCATCAGTCCTCATCAATAGGAGTATGGGTATTGTCCAAAAAATCAGAAAAAACCTTGGGATTTTCATGAATCGTCTTATAAACTCATGTAGTTCACCCATTTTTTGCCTTTTTAAGCCCCCCACCAACAAAAATTTCCCTCGCACGTGCTTGGTGATGTCAAACCTACACTCCGACATTTCTTCATCACCCAGGTAGGAAGCAAAGGACATCAACAAGTACTTTGAGGAATAAAACAAGGAAGACCAATAAGCAGAAGAAGAAGAAAAAGAAAAAGATAGTTAGATCAAAGAAGGATTTCTTCTCTTAAGATGACTTATCTCCCCCACAAGGAATCATATCCATCAATTAGTTCCTCATTGAATCTATTTAATGCTGAAAATGTTGATGTCAGTGTCAAGTATAAATTATTCAACTTTTTGTTAGAGTTCTAGTTTAGTTTAGTTTTAGTTAAGAGTTTAGAATTTTTAGCTTAGAGTCTTAGCTTAGAGTTTTTGTTGAAGTTCTAGCAAAGTCGACATAGCTTTATTCCATTTTTTAAGGTTAATTTAGACGGGGTTACGTGCGCGCACGTAACCGCGTCTAAATTAACGTTAAAAAATGAAATAAAGCTATGTCGACTTTGCTAAAACTTCAACAAAAACTCTAAGCTAAGACTCTAAGCTAAAAATTCTAAACTCTTAACTAAAACTAAACTAAACTAGAACTCTAACAAAAAGTTGAATAATTTCGTAGTCCAAAAAAAAATAATTTGTTAAAAAAATAGTTTGTTTTCATGAAAAAAATCTTGAATTAGAACCATCAGTCCTCATCAATAGGAGTATGGGTATTGTCCAAAAAATCAGAAAAAAAACCTTTGGATTTTCACGAACCGTCTTATAAACTCATGTAGTTCACCCATTTTTGCCTTTTTAAGCCCCCCATCAACAAAAAATTTCCCCCGCACGTGCCTGGTGATGTCAAACCTAAACTCTGACATTTCTTCATCTTAATTGACTTTAGAAGTATCATAACTAAACTTCAACTCTAACAAAAACTCTAAGCTAAGACTCTAAGCTAAAACTTTAAACTCTTAACTAAAACTATACTAAACTAGAACTTCAACAAAAACTCTAAGCTAAGACTCTAAGCTAAAACTCTAAACTCTTAACTAAAACTAAACTAAACTAGAACTCTAACTAAAAAAAAAAGTTTGTTTTCATGAAAAAAAATATTGAATTAGAACCATCAGTCCTCATCAATAGGAGTATGGGTATTGTCCAAAAAATCAGAAAAAACCTTGGGATTTTCACGAACCGTCTTATAAACTCATGTAGTTCACTCATTTTTTGCCTTTTTAAGCCCCCCACCAACAAAAATTTCCCTTGCACGTGCCTAAACTCTTAACTAAAACTAAACTAAACTAGAACTCTACCTAAAAACATAGTTTGTTTTCATGGAAAAAAATATTGAATTAGAACCATCAGTCCTCATCAATAGGAGTATGGGTATTGTCCACAAAATCATAAAAAACCTTGGGATTTTCACGAACCGTCTTATAAACTCATGTAGTTCACTCATTTTTTGCCTTTTTAAACAAAAATTTCCCACCAACAAAAATTTCCCTTGCACGTGCTTGGTGATGTCAAACCTACACTCCGACATTTCTTCATCACCCAGGCAGGAAGCGAAGGACATCAACAAGGACTTTGAGGAATAAAACAAGGAAGTGCAATAAGCAGAAGAAAAAGAAGAAGAAGAAGATTGTTAGATCAAAGAAGGATTTCTTCTCTTAATATGATTTATCTCCGCCACAAGGAAGCATATCCATCAATTATTTCCTCATTGAATCTATTCAATGCTGAAAATGTTGATGTCAGTGTCAAGTATGGCTACTATGAAAAAGTTCACCCCCAACAAACCCTTTCGGAAAATATACACTTTCAAATATTTTCCAATGAAGACTATTTCATTGATTTTTAGTCAACATTTATAAATTTGCATTTCACGGAGAAGAAAAAGTTCGATAATACAACCCTATATGATAGTAATTGTCTCTACTCTGAAAATTTTATCCCATACAATCTATTCAAACAAAATCAGGTGTTTATTAACGGTAATTTGGTGAGCACTAGCAATAATTTATCCAACTATGCAAGCTAAATACAATTTAGGATTATGACGCCAAAGGCATGCAATGAGTTGAGAGGACAATCATTGGGCTATGGATATCGATCAGGTGGTGATACTGACGATGATTTGACTATTGCAGTGTCCCAGAAGTATCATCTAGTCGGAAAATTAAATCACGAGATATTCAATATATCCCAATGGCTACCCCCCAACGTCAAGATTGAGATAAAGTTACAGATGGCCCCATCGAATTTCATTTTGAGAAAAACACTTCCTGAAGCACCCGATGCAAATGTCATAATCACATCGGCAATTCTCCACGTCAGAAAACACCAGGTTATGAGCTTTGTTGCATTGGCAGTGGAAAAGCTAAGAGCCAATGGTAACAACATTAAATTTCTTGTTCCCCATACGATCACCAATCAACGTCACATTGCCACCGGCTCTCGTAACTATAGCGATTCATCATTTATCAATGGAGAAATCCCATCAAAATTGGCTTTGGCCTTTGTGAAGAGTGGCAGTGCCATTGGATCCTGGACTGAATCCGCCCACGATTATAATTTTTTCGGTCTATCTAGTCTCGTGTGCAAAGTGAATGGTATTCCACTGTAAACTCTATCATTTGACAAAAAAATCCTATAGAACTATGTACGAGTTGACCATGCAATCCCTAGATCATGACTCTCAACTATTTGAAAATGGAATAACCGATTTAATGTTTTCAAAAAATCATGGGGTTATTGTTTTGGACTTGTCAGGGACTCAGGATATGACCATAGTACGAACAGGGAATGTACGTTTAGAGTGTACATTTGCCAATACTCTGACTGAAAATATCACGCTAATATCACTAAGTCAATTTGAAACCTATTGGGAAATCACACCCGACGGCAGTGTTCTACTACACCTAGCACCATGAACACAAACCAAATAATCAACGTATTTAGTATGGATCCATACATGTTCCAGTACAACTCCTATTGCATACCTTCGGACTTCTTAGAAGAAATTCTAATCGTTAGCAATACTCTAATCATTGTTAATAGCAGTCCGTCGACTTTGGATACAGGCCATTGGCTATGCATCTTTCAAACAGCGATGAATATTGAATTTTTTGACTCTCTTGGTCTATTTTATAAATTCTACGCTCCATACCTGAGCAACTTTATTGAAAGCAGTGGGAAAACCATTATTCAAAATCAACGAAGAATACAGGATTTAACGACTAAGACATGTGGCTTTCATGCACTACTCTTTTTCATGTTCAGATGTCGTGGCTACACCTACAAGCAGTTTCTCAATATCTACGTCGACTTACCTCAATTGAACGACTTTCTAGTGGAGAAAATACTTTACAAATGTATTTAATATTAATCTTATTGTCCTTATAATAAAATTTTCTAAACATGTATGTAAAATTGGATGTTAATAAAAATCCACATACATGATAAAACAAATTTTCTACTCTTTAGATTTCGCCCACTACTAGGTATTTGTCGACAACAACTAGTGCAGGTAGATTATCTGAATTCACAGTGTACTGATCCTGAGAATTTGCTTATTTGAAGCAATTTCACAAACAGTGTCCTCAAGTGTCGAATCACATTCCGTCACAGCCAAATAAAAATCAGTGGGCTTATAATCATAACACCCAGTGTCTTCACAACGATGACGTAGAAACCATATTCTTTTGTTGTTCCAACAGATGAATCGTTGACCCGGTTCCTCCTCCCAGAAAAATCGAAAACCACGACTAGACCAATCTTGAAGCAAGAGACTAAAATCGCGGTTAGGATTCTTTCCAAACATACGAGAATATGTATTCTCCCACTGATTATATTTATCATAATGGCAATTGGAGTATAGGTGGCCTCTAGGATGAGAGTCACACACCTCTTCAAGACAGGAATTAAACCCTTTAATTTGTACATCATATCCTCTACGCAATTTACATAGGTTGCATAATATACACTTTTCATCATACTCATCAATCATTGTGCAATTCTCACATGATGATGACCAGCTGCCCAGTGTGTACATACATAACGGATATGTATGGAACATTTTGTCAAGTGTTGACACTCTCACTGCCACAATGAAACTGAGCTAGAAACAAAAAAAATTTTCCGAGATAGAGAGAGAGAGGAGTAAATCATCCTTGAGCACCATCTTTCTCATGATAAAAGTCCTAAATTTCAAAACTAATGTTTAAAAGCATATCCACAATATCATTTTGCCGTGTCGTGATCAATATATCAATAAATTGGGTAAATGCATTTGAACCACGACGTAGAAGCTTCATACAATAGTCTAATGATGGAGAATCAGTTTTCATTATATCAACAAGCAGTCCCCGAGAAAATATCTTCCTTTGAATAGACAACTCCAGAAAATCACCATCTAGAATCAAGCATTTTTCCCTAAGAAGTATATTCCCCATAACTTAATCTTTCTCAAATCCATTAATTTTTTAGAATTCTAACTTTTTCACAACCAACTCCAGAGTTATCAGGATTTCTTTTTTGTAGTCTAGAAAGTGTACGCAAATTTACTAGAGAAAGAAAAAAAAAATACCATCGATTTAGAAACAATTTTATTGAACATAATAACAATAATAATATTCACTGATGCATTTTGTTCTCATTAATATATTTCGATAGGACATCTAATGCTGACCGAAGTTTATTTATATGGAGAATATTCACTTTTACAGCAAAACATAGGTGCTCCTCTTGCTTAAACGTGCTTAATGATATCACGTATCCAGCATACATACTATCCCATTCAAGGCATAGTCTACAGCCAGCGGTTATTTCCACAGCTACATAGGGTACTCGTATATCGTTGCTGCTGCTGCTGTCGGTTCCATCATTAATCTTCAATAATGTAAATGCACCACTCATTTTTTCTCCACTAATGTTCACTCAAATAAATTATTTTCTCTCTGAATTCAAGTATCTTAATAATATGAACTACAATGAAAATTACTCCTTATATTTGAATCCAATTACTAATCAAGCTACTGTATATGGACTGACAGCCGCTCTCTCTCTGTTTGACCCCAAAAAAATGGGTGTTAACTCAGAAAACCCGTCTGGTAAGGCAAGTATCGTTCGTAGTAATAGGTGACTGACCCTGGTAAGTCAATGTACCGGTTAAACTGCACGCATATTCATGCCTCAGGCTTGTGTAAGTACATGTGTAATCAGCGCGAATTGATGCCTTACTACTAACAAAACATTGATATAAGACCTTGACTCTTCTTTAAGCTTAAAAAAAACTACCAATTTCGACACCATATATGGCTTCAATATAACCATCCTCGTTCTGGCTGGAAATCTGATATCTGTGTCCTTACGAATATAAAGTTTTCAAAAGGATTATCTTCCCATTTGTATACTTACTTTCCTGTTGTCATCTTTCCTGTCTTGACTCGATAACCGTGAATTTTGTCATAATCAGCTTCCTTTCTGACTTTTTTATCGTTAGTTAGCTGGACAAAAATCACTTTTCTTTTCTAACAATTCATTTCTGAATTGAAATAAATCATTTCTAAAAATTGTAATTTTACATATTTAGGGTCTTCCTCTAGGCAAATTTTTTATACTTATGTAACTGTTTTCTTTTCAAAAATAGACTGATAGATCTTCCTAGGCAACGCTTGTTTTATTGTTATGAATGACGTCCTTGAAATACTGTAGATTAAACAAAAAAAAAACAAGTTTTTTTTAACTGAAAGTAAGGAACGACGTTAAAACTTAAAACGAACAGAAATTATTCCGTATATGAAAGGGGCTGTCCCTACCTCAACGCCTCGCTCTTTACGCTAAAGTTTTTCATTGTTTAAAAAAAATAGAGTTGTGAGAAAGTCAAACTTTAGCGTAAAGAGCGAGGTGCTGAGGAGGGAAAGCCCTTTTCATATACGGAATAATTTCTGTTCGTTTAAAGTTTTAGCATCGTTCCTTACTTTCAGTTAAAAAAAAACTTGTTTTTTTATTTAATTTTTGGAAGTTTCTGAATTAATGCAGGTTTTGGTTTTGGCTCACCGCACATGAATAATTAAAACAAAATTTGAATATTAATTTTACTTTTATTTGGTTAAATGGCTTTTTCGAAACTTGTTTAATTTTATTTACGAGCGTTTTTATTAGTAATAAATATACGTAACTTACGAATTAACTTACATAACGAACTTCTATATTCATATATTTTCAATACGTATATTAGAGGGTTCGCCCCCTAATTAATACCTTGCTCTTTAAGCTGAAGATCGAATTTTGTTCCAATTCTTTAAAAATGACCCCTTGATCACAAATGCCGTTAATTAGAATAAATAGCTCTTATGAAAGTACTACATAATCTTTGGCTTAAAGAGCGAGGTATTGACTAGGGGGTGAACCCAATCATATACGTAATGTTTTCTGTCGTTTTAAGATTTGATGTTGCTCCTTACTTTCAGTTGAAAAACTTGTATTTTTAATATATAATTTCTTTTTTGTTTAAATAATGCTGGGAAATCCGGCGCCCCCTTCATAGCAGTGTCCCTTCCCCCGTAAAAACTTCCTTCATGGAAAGATCCTCCCATATAACCCCCGACCCATCCCCCCCCCCAATACCAGAAAAAAATCCCCCTTGAAAACGTCTGTATACTTCCCAATAACCAATACTATATGTAAACATTGGGTAAAGTTCATAACTTTCAGCCCTCCCCCCGGGGACTTTGGGGGATTAAGTCATCCTAAAAGACATACTTATTATATTTTCGACCATGCTGAGCAAAATGGCTATCTCAAAATTTTTATCGGGTGACTTTTGGGAAAAAATGAACGTGGGAGGGGGTCTAGCTGCCCTCCGTTTTTTGGTCACTTAAAAAGGGCACTAGAACTTTTAATTTCTGTTCCAATGAGTCTTCTCACGATATTCTAGGAATAATGGGTCGATACAAACACTACTGGAAAAAAAAAAAACAAAAAAAACAAATAAACACGCATTTGTGATCTTTCTTCTGGCAAAAAATGCAAAATTCAAAATTTTTGTAGATAGAAGCTTGAAACCTCTGCAGTAGGGTTCTCTGATACGCTGAATATGATGGTGTGATTTTCATTAAGTTTTATAGCCTTTAGGGGGTATTTTCCCTTTTTTCGAAAATCAGCCAAATTTTCTCAGGCACGTAACTTTTGATGGGTAGAACTAAACTTGACGAAACTTATATATTTGAAATCAGCATTAAAATTTTATTCTTTTCATGTATCTATTGGTATCGAAATTCCGTTTGCTAGAGTTTTTGGTTACCATTGAGCTGGGTCGCTCCTTACTTACAGTTCGTTACTACGAACTGTTTGATTATATATTTTTAAATGGCTTCCTTGACGGATATAACATTAAATTAGCCTTTTATATTAGTATCAATCATTGACATCATTACAGTAATGATATTTGTAAACACCTCATGACTTTAAAACAAAAGAATATGCTCCCTTTAAAGGAGCAACTGTGTATCATTTTAAAACATCTATTGTTAGAATTATATACCTTTTTAGTAGTTTTCCAGGATGGTTGCATCGTCCCTAGTCTGATGCGATGGCATCGAAAAGAAGTTAACACTTTTTGCAGTTAGAAGACAAGCGACAACGAGAGTCAATATATACAAGCCTGTCACGTGCCAACTGCCGGGCTGAACTTTCCAGGGGAAGTTTTAAACGGGGGAAATGTGCCGAGATTCCTTTTATTTGCGCTTCTCTCTCCTCGGCGACGCATGTTTTATGTGGAGTTGTCCTGGGGGGGGGGGCATCTTGGAGAAATTTCCAGCGAGGTTGGAATTCCGTGGGAGAGATCTTCCACTGGAAAATTTTCCACGGGAGAAATTCTCCATGGGGAATTTTCTTCAGCAGAAACTTTCCATTTTGGGAGGGAATAGGGGTATCCAGGAAAAGTTTCCACGGAGGGGAAAATATCTGATATGATTCAAATAACGATCAAAAATTAAATAATGACAAGTCATTCGCCAAATCAAAAGAGAATTTTCCAGGTGGACTCATCCGCAACATATTATCCCCGGGGAAGTTTCATCGAAGGTGGAATTGCCCGGGGGGAATTTTCCGCGCTGTATTTTACGCGGGGGGAACTTTCCATGGTATAGTTTTTCGTGGGAGGATGATTTCCACAGATGGGGATCGGGGAGGTGGATTTCTGGCATTATTTGAAAAGTGATTAGTAATCACAGGGAGTGCAATAGTGCTGTCAAACAGTTCGTGGTAACAAACTGTAAGTAAGGAGCGACCAGGCTCAATGGTAACCGAAACTCTAGAAAACGGGTTTTTGATACCAATAGATACATAAACAGAATCAAATTTCAACGCTGATTTCAAATATATAATTTTCATCAAGTTTAGTGCTACCCATCAAAAGTTACGCGCCTGAGAATATTTGGCTGATTTTCAAAAAAAGGGGGAAAGACCCCCTAAAAGTTATAGAACCTTAATGAAAATCACACCATCATATTTAGCGTATCATAGAACCCTACTGTAGAGGTTTCAAGCTTCTACCTACAAAAATGTGGAATTTTGCATTTTTTGCCAGAAGAAAGATCACGGATGCGTGTTTATTTGTTTTTTGGTTTTTTTTTTCCCCAGGGGTGATCGTATCGACCCAGTGGTCCTAGAATATCGTGAGAGGGATCATTAAAACCAAAATAAAATTTCTAGTGTCCTTTTTAAGTGACCAAAAAAATGGAGGGCAACTAGGCCCCCTCCCAAGCTAATTTTTTTCCCAAAGTCACCCGATCAAAATTTTGAGATAGCCATTTTGTTCAGTATTGTCGAAAATATGATAACTATGTGTTTTAGGATGACTTAATCCCCCGAAGTCCCCAGGGGGAGGGCTAAAAGTTATGAACTTTACCAAATGTTAACATATAGTATTGGTTATTGGGAAGTATACAGACGTTTTCAGGAGGGTTTTTTTCTGGTATTGGGGGGGGGGGGTCGGGGGTTATGTCGGAGGATCTGTACATGAAGGAAGTTTTCATAGGGGAAGGGAAATTGCCATGAACGGGGCGCCGGACTTGCCAGCATTATTTATTAGTTATTGGGAACAGACATTTTCAGGAAGGATTTTTTTCTGGAGGGGGAAGGGCTGGAGGAGGGGGTTACTCGGGAGAATCTTTCCGTGGAGGATGTTTCCTTGGGGTAAGGGACATTTCTATGAAGGGGGCGGCAGATTTCCAAGCATTATTTAAAAAGCGATCAGAAATTTAATTAAAAAAAAACAAGTTTTTTTCAACTGAAAATAAGAAGCAACATTAGAACTTAAAACGAACAGAAATTATAACGTATATGAGGGGGTTCTCACCCAAGTCAATACCTCGCTCTTTACGCTACAGTTTTTTTTAGTGCTTTCAAAAGAGCTATATGTTCTAATTAAAAGTCCTTTGTGAGTCAGGGGTTTGTGAATTAAATTTTTTTTAACTCTTAACGTAAAGAGCGTGGTATTGACTAAGGGGACAACCCCCTCATATACGTAATAACATATACGTAATAAAAATAAACAATAAAAAAAAACAAGCGATATGGCTCAATAGTAATCGAAACTTTTAAAAACGAAATTCTGATGTCAATAAATGTATCAAAAGAATGGGTTTATAATGCTGATTCTAAATATATAAATTTTATTAAGTTTAGTATTACTCATCAAAGGCTACGAGCCTGAGAAAATTTACCGATTTTTTAAAGAGGGGGAAAACATCCCCTAAAAGTGAAAGAATTTTAATGAAAATCACACCGTCAGATTCAGCGCATCAGAAAACCCTATTACATAGGTTTCAAGCTCATATCTGCAAAAATCTGCAACTTTGTAATTTTTGCCAGAAGAAAAATATACGAATATAGAAGTTAGTTACGTAAGTTAATTTGTAAATTACGTCATAAAGAAAGTCAGAGACATCCATTTAACAAAAGAAAAGTAAAATTTTTATGCAAATTTTGTTTACTTATTCAATGACGGTGAGCCAAAATAAAAGCTGCATTAACTAAAGAACGATCATATATTAAATTTAAAAAAACAAGTTTTTTAAGCTGAAAGTAAGGAGCGACATTAAAACTTAAAACGAACAGAAATTATTCCGTATATGAAAGGGGCTGTGCCCTCCTCAACGCCTCGCTCTTTACGCTTAAGTTTGACTCTGTCTCACAACTTTTTTTTTTAAAACAATAAAAAACTTTAGCTTAAAGAGCGAAGCGTTGAGGAGGGGACAGCCCCTTTCATATACGGAATAATTTCTGTTCGTTTTAAGTTTTAATGTCGCTCCTTACTTTCAGTTTAAAAACTTTTTTTTTATTTAATCTAAATAAAGAGTGACGTGGGCACAATGTATTTTTTTTTATTTATTTATGTTTTTTTTAGACCAGGCAACTTCGTATAGAAAGAAATGTCGTGGAAACTTCGAAAGGGAATCATTCGATTGGATTTTGTAATTTCTGGTGCCCTTTTTAATAGTCGAAAGTGATTGAAGGGTCACCAGCCACACCCCGCCCATCATTTCTCAAAACACATCCAATCAAAATATTGAGATTGCTTTTTTGTTAAGCGTAGTTGAAAGGTTAGTAATTATATATTGGAGGATGAAAGTCCCCCCCCCCCGCAATCCTCAGGACAGGGGTTGTAAGCTATACGCCGGTGGTACATAAGGTTTTTATGGAAGGGGTGGTCGTATAAACCATGGAGTGGGTTCATTGGATTTGTTCGGCGTACTCGAAAGGTCTAGTAATTATGTCTTTGAGGATGACAGCCCCCCACCCCAAAGCTCTTAGGGCTAGGGTTTTAAATTATGCCCCGGGGGCATATTAGGTTTTTATGGAAACGGGTGGTGCGATAAACTCCGGAGGGGGCTCATTGGACTGGAAAAAATAAGTTCTAATGTCCTTTTTAAGAGTCAAAGTGACTGGAGAGCAACTAGCCCCTCCCTCAATCAAGTTTTTTTTTTCCCCTAATGCATCCGATAGAAATTTTGAGATAGACATTTGTTCAAAAATATTCCAAAGATAACATAACAAGACCTTTGGGGTTGACACAACCCCCCGACAGTCTGGTGGCAAGGGTTTTAAGTTATGATCTATGGGAATATAAGGTTTTATGGAAGGGGCGTTTGTGTGAACTTTAGAGGAGGCTCCTTTGATTGTAAATTTAAATTTCTAGGTATCTTTTAAGAGTCAAAAGTGACGGAAGGCAACTATCCCCCTTCCCTGCCTGATATTTTCCTTCCACCAAACACATCCGAGCGAAATTGTGAGATAGCCATTTTATTCAAAATAGTCCTAAGAGCATTTAGCATTGCCTTCTGGGTGGAAACAACCCTTAGAGCCCAGGGGCAATGGTTTTAAGTTATCTCCTGGGGCACAAAAGGTTTTTATAGAGCGGGTGGTCATATAAACTTAGGATTGGATTGGGTCCATTTGATTGCAAGCCGGAAATTATAGTGCCCTATTTAAGAGTAAACAGTGAATGGAGGGTAACCAGCCACCCAACCCTTCCCAAGCCTATTATTACCCAAAACACATCCGATCAAAATTTTAAGGGAGCTATTTTGCTCAGCATTGTCAAAGGTCAAGTAATTATGTCTTTGGGGGCTGTCCACAGTCCTCAGGGCAGGGGCTGTAAGTTAGGCAATTTTTTCATTGTTTACATATAGTATATGTTACTGATAAATGTATGCATGTTTGAACTTTACCTTCCAAAAAAAAAACGAAAGGCATTCAGGTGAGCCTTTTAGAGAATGTTATGGGGAGTGTTGAACTAAATGAAAATACATTATGTGTATACGGATTGTCAAAAGGGCGTAACTCAGTAATGGCTGGGTATATTAATTTGAAAATTTCAGGAAATGATAAGGGATATAATCAAAAAGGTAATATTTGAACGCTACCACTACTACAACAACTACCCCCACTACTACTGCTACCACTGCTATTACTACTATCACATTCCTCTATTTACAATATCGAGGGGAAATTTGGACTAAATCGAAGGACGCTATTTGCATGTACATTTCTAAAGAAAGTATCTGAAAAATTGATTTGGGCATTAAGTCAGAGCCTTCAGAGAATGCTAAACCCGGAAGATCATCTGCCTAAGAGGCAATATCTGCATGCTACTACTAATACTATTATCACTGCTATTGTTACTACTACTTCTACTACTTCAACTATTACTTCTATTTCAACTACTTGTAAAGATACAATGTTAATACTACTAATGCTAGTAGCACTACTGCTATTACTATTAACTGCGTAGGGTTATATATTTTATAAAATCTAGAAAGGGAAAATTTTGATGTTTTTTATTCTTCAAATCAAAATGCAGAAAAAGTTTTTTTCAATAGAAATACCCCCCCCCCCGAAAAAAACAGATTTTTCTGGGCATCTCTTGGGCATCAAAATCTGGGAGGGACAACTGCCAATTCCGGATTAATCCCCTTGATCTCTTCTATTATTCTTCCTAACATCATAACTTAAATCTTGAATTATAAAATGTTATTTCAAGTAGATTATTTCCACCTCATAAGAACTAAAGCTATAATGCTTAATTGTATAAGCTCGTTCTTGATAGATAGAATTATTTTTGACCAGCCAATAATAGACTAGTGAACATGCTCAAGTTCAGTAATGTTGACTCTTAAGTAGCAATAAAAAGATTCTCAAGACATAGTAGGCGTCAAGTAAACGTTACTACCGTGACCTTAAAAAATATCTGTTAAAAAAATGTAGTTTGCATAAATGTTTTAAAAATAAATTCACTTTTAGCACAAGATAAATTAAAAAAAAAAAAAAAAAAAAAAAAAAAAAAAAAAAGACAGAAATTGCAAATTGAAAGGTCATTAGAAAACACCCATATTATCTTTTCAAAAATAAATTATTGCCTGGATAGCTTCATTATAATCTAAATAATGCAATCTAATCTTTAAGAGTTCAAATTTCAAAGGATAAATTTAACCATCTTCTTCATTTGGTTTATCATCTAAGGTTTGTTTAAAAAATACTGCCAAAGAAAAAAGTTCAAATTTACTCCGAAAACCTCTGTAATACGAATCAACAAACCGTCTATTTCTTGCATTGACGGTTAGCTCACTTTATACAAGCATTCTAAAACGTGTTGAAAGATGTTCACAAGATCTTGGAGTTCGTGAGATATTATTTCTAGAAAGACAAAAATCACAATATAATCTTTGTAAGAGCAATGGCTAGTTCACAATTATCGTTCTATACAAAAACTTGGTATTAAGAGGTAAAAAAAGGAACGGCTTGTGACACACGCTTAGAGTCTAGTATTTTCCAATTATAAAAGCCTGGAAACGAACGAAAACATAAAAAAAAGAGACCATGTTTCAAAGGCCAATGAAACCAAGAGATTTGGGTAACAAAGCAGAAAATGGAAATGCACAGTGGGATGGAAATTCCACGAAACCTTTGCAGCTATCTAGACTACTCCTAAGAAACTACTACCCCTAAACATTACTCCGTGGAAACGGCTTCTTAATTTTCTTTTGGTGTGCGATCCAAAGAAAAATAACTGGGCTGTGCTTCCTGTACTTAAACTTAATTTAAGCCAAAATCTATACAATCTTATGAACCAAAAGACAAACTATTCAGTTAATTAGTTAAAAATAATTCCTAGCAATGTAAAGTGTTCCGGATTTAAATTGTGTTAATAGTATAAAGTATTTGGGATACATTCGAGAAGCCTTTTCCGGGTCTCATGTTAACAGAGTTTGATATATATATTTCAAAGAGAGCTCGGTCCAGGGGGACACTTTTGGAACTAAGGCTAGTCGTAAGAAACTGTTCATTCCCCCGCTGGTCGAACAGCCAATAGCTGGGAGATACCTAGAAAATATTGATAAACCTGTAGAAAGACAAGTATATATTTGTGTTTTTAGCCCTTAGATAGGGACAGTCGAACTTATGTATTACACGAGATAGGTGTTTGCTTCTAGCTATAGCTTTGATAGAAATAAAGACTTTTTATATGAAATATCTATGGACTTGAATACCTAGCTCTGCGAAATGGTTTACTAGTTTGTAAGCACCATTGGATGGACTCGGCCAACTATTTAACAACAAAATAAAGCTTACAACATGGTGTCAGAAGTGCTGTAATTTTTCGAGCCCAGTTCATCCACAGCAGAGCCAGTCCAATACCATTTAGTCCAAACAGACGCCAAAAGTAAACAAAATACTAGCCAGATATATCAACCAAATCGTGGCAACCGACTGTAAGTACCAAGTGACCCGGTTCAATGGTTATCAAAACTCTAAATAATGGAATTTCCATAACAGTAAACGTATCAAAATCATCAACTGTTTATGCTGATTTCAAATATATAAGTTTCACCAAGTTTAGTCTTAGTCATCACATGTTACGCGCCTGAGAAAATTGAGCTGATTTTCGAAGAAAGGGGGAAAGACCCCCTAAAATTTATAGAACCTTAATGAAAATCACACCATCATAATCAGCGTATAAGAGAACTTTACTGTAGAGGTTTCAAGCACCTATCTATAAAAATGTGGAATTTTGCATTTTTTGCCACAAGAAAGATCACGGATGCGTGTTTATTTGTTTTTTTTTGTTTTTTTTTTCCAGGGGTGATCGTATTGACCCAGTGGTCCTAGAATATCGTGAGAGGGCTCAATGGAACGGAAATTAAAAGTTCTGGTGCACTTTTTAAGTGACAAAAAAATATGGAGGGTAACTAGGCCCCCTCCCACGCTCATTTTTGTCCCAAAGTCACCCGATCAAAATTTTGAGATAGCTATTTTGTTCAACATGGTTGAACATATGATAGCTATGTCTTTTAGGATGACTTAATCCGCCGAAGTCCCCGGGGGGAGGGCTGAAAGTTATGAACTTTACCCAATGTTAACATATAGTATTGGTTATTGGGAAGTATACAGACGTTTTCAGGGGGGGGGGGATTTTTTCTTGTAGGTGGAGGGGGGGGAGCAGGATTTATATGGGAGGATCTTTCCATGAAGGAAGTTTTCATGGGAGAAGGGACATTGCTATGAAGGGGGCGCCAGATTTCCCATCATTATTAAAGGAAAAAGATCAGAAATAAAAAAAAACAGGTTTTTCAACTGAAAGTGAGGAGCAACATCAAGACTTAAAACGAACAGAAAATATTACGTATATGATAGGGTTCGCCCCATAGTCATTACCTCGCTTTTTAAGCCAAAGATTGTTTAGTACTTTCATAAGAGTTATATATTATAATTATCAGCCTATGTGATTAAGCAGTCATTTTTCAAGAAATAGAACAAAACTCAAAATTTAGCGTAAAGGAACGAGGTATTGACTAGGGGGCAAATCCCCTAATATACATATTAAAAATCTATGAATAAAGAAGTTCGTTACGTAAGTTAATTCGTAAGTTACAGATATTTATTACTAATAAAATCGTTCGTAAATAAAATTAAACAAGTTTTGAGAAAGCCATTTAACCAAATAAAAGTAAAATTAATAGGCAACTTTTGTTTTAATTATTTATGTAGGGTGAGCCAATATCAAAACCTTTATTAATTCAAAAACGTTCAAAAATTAAATATAAAAAACAGGCTTTTTTTAACTGAAAGTAGGAACGACGTTAAAACTTAAAAAGAAAAGAAATTATTACGTATATGAAAGGGGCTGTCCCCGCCTCAACGCCTTGCTCTTTAAGCTAAAGTTTTTTATTGTTTAAAAAAATAGAGTTTTTATAAAGTAAAACTTTTTAGTAAAGAGCGAGGCGGTGAGGAGGGGACAGCCCCTGTCATATACGGAATAATTTCTGTTCGTTTTAAGTTTTAACGTCGTTCCTTACTTTCAGTTAAATAAAACTTGTGTTTTTTTATTTAATCACCTCTTGAAACGATTGAAAGAGCCGCTAAGTCTTATTCGAATTCAATGGGCTATTGGGATGGACTACGAAACCCGGTTTCAACCACTGGCAGTTCAACCATTGGCATTACACACTTTTAGAGAAGGTACACGCATAACTTTTAAAAGGGTATTCTTGGAACAAGAGGATTAAATAAATAACCTAGAAGATGCTTTTAAAATTGCGACCAAGTATGACAAAATTGAAATTGCGACAAAACCGGCGAATGAGTTTTTTTTCGACTGCCGTATCGATTGAAAATAGGTTCCGCCTCCCCCAGGGCAATAACATGGGAGATGAAGATTCAGATAGGGGCCGACCATTTCGAGGGGGCCGGGGAAGAGGGAACCGATATCTCTTCCTAAAGAATAGGGAAAATAATCATGAAGGGAAGGAAAATAGAAATTTACAACCAGATAGGGGTCCTGGACTGCAAAATTCATCCATCGAGGAGCCCACAATTCGATATAGGTCACAGCCAGCGGTCAGACTTTGTTATAATTACCTAAAATCAGAGCATTTTCGAAGAAATTGCCCTAATTCAAGGAAGAATAAAATCTCTTTTTCCTCAAACCCTTCGATACAAAGGGTCGAAAGTAAGACATGCTACGTTTGTGGTAACCGAAACCACGATAGTTCCGAATGCTGGTATAGAAAAGACCCAGATTCTGAAAGATGCTCCCACACTAAATCCTATTGCATTTTGTGGGTTAACGGTTCTGATCAGCTTACGCAATTAGGTAACCCCATGTTCACCTGACCTTGCATAGTAAATTAGGGTTAATAATATGCGCTTTGATCAGCTTACGCGATTAGGTAACCCCATGTTCACCTGACCTTGCATAGTAAATTAGGGTTAATAATATGCGCTCTGATCAGCTTACGCAATTAGATAAACCCATGTTCTCCTGACCTTGCATAGTAAATTAGGATTAATTGGCGCTCGAGGTATGGTATAAGAGAGTGCAAGATTGTCAGTTCAGCTCAGTTCAATTTTGGACTTGGCTAAGAGAAGAGCGATTTTCAACAGGAAGTGTGACATTACGTCGTTTTTCGCGCCCAAGCCGACCAGGGATGCTTCTGACAGTGGCATTAGCGGGACGTCTGTGGAGCATTCATCTACACCTGTGGATCTGAAGGGCACTGGAGCCATCGTTGAAGCTTCTGAATCACGCACACTGGAACCAACCACGACGCAACACGCACTTGCACCAACCCAGTCTTTGTTGTTGTTTGCAAATGACATCGGTCGTTTTGTCAACAAATCATCCAGTCTCGATTAAAATTCTAAACTTCGTTTGCTGAAAAGCCACTGGACTCCAAATATTTCCTCAGTTTTTTCAGTATCCAAAAAACGGAATCTAAAGTTTCAGTTAACTTGGCTCGCTCGTTCCAAGTTAGCTTTCCAACTCTTCACCTGAGGACGCTACTTTTCGCAGATTTTGCATTCAGTTCTCGTCAGAGACAGCTGGCAAAGGCTGCCACCAGTGCTTGGGGAATCTAATCACCAAACCATTCAGGAACTGGAAGGATGCGATAGAGTGCTTCACAGCTCACCAACAAGCACATTATTATAGAAACTGCACCGTATCGGCTGCAAACTTCATTTCTGTCTCGGAGAAAAGGCAGGACAATATCGTAATAGTATAAAGTATATAAAATAAGTGTGTGCTTCTAGCTATGGTTTTGATAGAAATAAAGACTTTTTGAATGAAATATCTATGGACTTGAATACCTAGGTCTGCGAAATGGTATACTAGTTTTCTAAGCACCATTGGGTGGACTCGCCAAACTCTTTAACAACAAAATAAAGCTTACAGCAAGCTCCTTAATCCCAAACTTACTTCCGGAGAAAAGTTTCAAGAGACCCTCCAACTGCCTGCCTATCTGCCAAAAAATTCTATTTCCAAGTGGAATTCTTGTTTTTCCGCTGAGTTTTCTGCGCCAGATGCCACCCTTTAGCTTGAATTTGAAGAACAACTCAACGATGCTGTATCTAGTTGTCCTCCCGATAACTTCACTGAATCATTTTATTCATTAGTGCGAGCAGTCCAACACATGAAACGTAAGAAGTCTTCCGTTATTGATGATTTGTATGCGATTTACATTCGCCATAGTAGCGAGCTACCGGTAAATCATATTATTCCTTCTATACCTAAATCTGACGGCTCTCAAGTGTTCAACAATAAATCTCACCAACCTCCCTCTCCCAATATTTTTGTTGACGTTGACAAATTTTGAATTTGGGTCGTACTATCCATTGAGTTAGCGAGGTTTTTTCATTGCTAGATCCTGAGTATGCAGAGCTTGTCCCCGAGTTCAATGCCCAAAAGTCTGAACTTGCTTTCTTCATCTGGAAGCATGTGCCAACTCCTAATAGCTCACATTGAGTGTCAAATCGGGCCATCATATGCATGTTCTATCACGAATGAGACATTCTCTATCCGTCATCTTCTTTCAAATCCATTGCCTTACTGTATTATCTGTGAATTGCGCCTTTCTTTGGAGATTATTTACAAACTCAGGCAAGTAAAAACTTTGTTAAATTTTCACTTTTAGATTAACAATTGAGAAGTGCCTGAGTCATCAAAAACCTTTAGTCGTCAGTTTTATAAATTATGATCAACCGTTTGATTCAGTCGATAGAAGAGTTTTAATTAAAAGTTTATTCTTGTATGGTATCAATTAAAAAAAAAAATAACAACAAATTTTTCAACTTATAATAAGGATTAACAAAAAAACCTAAAACGAACAGAAATTATCCTGTTTATTAGGCAGCTCTCCATCCTGAATCCCTCGTTCTTCACGTGAAATATCTTTAGTGTTTAAAAAAAAACTACTTATTCTTATTAAACGTCCATTGTGTTTCAGGAGTTGTTCTTAGAGAATTGGGACAAATGTCAAATTTTAGCGTAAAGAAAAAGGCATTGAGGAGGGACTAACCCCTCCCTTTTGATATACGGAATAATTTTTGCTCGTTTTAAGTTTTATTGTTATTCTTTACTTTCAGTTGAAAAAACTTGTTTTTTTTTTAATTTACTTTCTGATAATTTTTTAAATGATGCCTGAGAATCAAGATTCCCACCATGGAAAATTCCTCCCCCATAGAAAATTTCTCAAATTAAAGCTCATCCCACTTAAAACGCCGTTCCCCACCACCATCTAGAAATTATCCCTTGGCAATTCCATCGTTGCTGAAAATCTTCAAGGAAAATTTCTCACAGGCGATTCTGTCTCAGATATTCTCCTTAGCATACTCTCATTTGAAAATACTTTAATTTATGGTCGTTTCTTAAATCATGTCATATATAGCCGACCGTGGAAGTTTTTTTTTTCCAAAACTCCAGCCTTTCCCAGTGGAAAGTTGCACCCGTGGAAAATACCCCATTGAGGATTTTTCCCGCGGAAATCCCCTCCTTCGATGCAAAAATCTTCCAAACAATTCCAATCCCACTGAAAATTGACCCTGGAACATCTCCAAATGTTAAATTTAGTCGGCAAAGACAAATTAAGACAAATGAAAAGACTTTTGTATAGGAATTTTGGGAAATTCCACGAGTATAAACTCTGGCCGGCTACCGTGTTTTAGAATTGACGCATGACCAACAAGTCCCCTGGACGTGCGGGCAAACGGAGATACCTGTAGTTTCCCAAATATTTGGCCAAACGCCAAGGATAAACGGCAGGAGAAAATATGACTCTTATTGGACAAACACGTGTGTCAGCCTGGAAAGTTCACCCCCAGAAAATTCTCACCATGTAAATGTCCTTCCCAATAGAAAATCCCCCCACCCCCCAAAAAATCTCTGAATACTTTTCAATAATAAATGCTACACGTAAACAATAGCTTAATTTTGTAACTTAAAGTCCTTTCCCAGGGGCTGTGGGGGGCCATGTTATCCTCAAAGTCATCAACTATGTTGAAAAAACTGGCTATCTCAAAGTTTTGATCGGACGACTTTGAAAAAAGGGGCATGGAGGGGGGGGGGGTTTAGCTGCCCTCCAATCTTTATGGTCATTTAAAAAGGGAATTATAACTTTTTATTTCGATTAAATAAGCCCTCTCCCGATCTCCTAAGATCATTGGTTAAACAAACAAACAAAAAGCGAACAAATAAACACATATCCACGATATTTCCTCTGGCAAAAATAGAAAATTCAGCATTTTTCTATAAGAAGTTTGTAAACTATACCCAAGGGATATGGTTTTTATTAAGAGTGCTTGACATTTTGAGGGTTTTTTCCCCCTTTTTTCAAAAACTGGCCGAGTTTTCTCAGACTCGTAGCTTTTGATGAGTAATATTTAACTTAATAAACTTTATATATTTAATATGCATAAAAATTCGATTCTTTTGATGTGTATATTGTTATATTCAATTCTCGAATGCGTACCAGCTAACAAGGAAGTATCATATTTTTTTATTTGTCCCCACAATACCCCACCTCATTTGTACCCCCAAAACATTATACCCCCAATACCCCCAAAACATTATACCCCCAATACCCCCAAAACATTTGTCATTAGTCAACCTTGTCCATTAAACATTTGTCTTAAGTCTATTACAATGATGACATGCCAAAGAAACATGAAAACTGACCAAGTGATAAAAGTTGACACCCCAATGAAAAACATTCCTCACTACAACATTCTTTAAATATAATTTTGCCGCTCTGTATTATCATAATGGAATTTAGGCATGCAGGACTTAATACCGTCAAAGGGGCCTGATAGCAGTTTTGATATAACTTTCCTAAAAATAGGTCTGTTTCCACCACCTCAATCATCTGCAACATTTGCTATCGACAATTTTTTAACCGTTCATGGTGAAGAATGGTTAGTAAAGAGCAACTCGTGTCAATAGAAAGTAGAACTGTAAAAAAAAAATGATTTAGCAATTTATTTATCAGAATAATCTACTTTATATGCTGATTTACAATATGCTTCATTAATTTTATGTTCCAAAAACTTATTAGCATAAGAGTTTTAGTATCGATTGTAAGTTCTTCCGAAAAATAAATACACTAAATGTACTCTTTTTCTCGGAGCATTGATTTGAAAAAGTTATTGTCAAACAGTTCGTGGTAACGAACTGTAAGTAAGGAGCGACCAGGCTCAATGGTAACCGAAACTGTAGAAAACGGAATTTTGATACCAATAGATATATCAAAAGAATCATATTTTAATGCTGATTTCAAATATATAAGTTTCATCAAGTTTAGTCCTACCTATCAAAAGTTACGCTCCTGAAAAAATTTGGCTGATTTCTGAAAAAAGGGGGAAAGACCCCCTAAAAGTTATAGAACCTTAATGAAAATTGCACCATCATATTCACCGTATCAGAGAACCCTACCGCAGAGATTTCAAGCTCCTATCTACAAAAAAGTGGAATTTTGCATTTTTTGCCAGAAGAAAGATCACGGATGCGTGTTTATTTGTTTTTGTTTTTTTTTTCTTTTCCCAGGGGTGATCGTATCGACACAGTTTTCCTAGAATATCGGGGGAAGGCTCATTCGGATGGAAATTAAAAGTTCTAGTACCCTTTTTAAGTGACCCAAGAAAATGGAGGGCAACTAGGCCCCCTCCCACGCTCAATTTTTTCCCAAGGTCACCTGATCAATATTTTGAGACAGCCATTTTGTTCAGCATGGTCAAAAATATGATAACTATGTCTTTTAGGATGATTTAATCCCCCGAAGTCCCCGGGGGGAGGGCTGAAGGTTATGAAAATTTACCCAATGTTAACATATAGTATTGGTTATTGGGAAGTATACAGACGTTTTCAGGGGGATTCGTTGTGGTAGTGGGGGGGGGGGGTTGGGTTTGGGGTTATGTGGGAGGATCTTTCCGTGAAGGAGGTTTTCATGGGGGAAGGGACATTGCTATGAAGGGGGTGCCGGATTTCCCAGCATTATTTAAAGAAAGATCAGAAATTATAGAAAAAACAGGTTTTTCAACTGAAAGTAAGGAGCAGCATCAAAACTTAAAGCGACAGAAAACATTACGTATTTGATTGGGTTCACTCCCTAGTCAATACCTTTAAGCCAAAGATGTTTTAGTACTTTCATAAGAGCTATTTATTCTAATTAACGGCATTTGTGATTAAGGGGTGATTTTTAAACAATTGGAACAAAATTCGAACTTTAGCTTAAAGAGCAAGGTATTGACTAGGGGGCGAACCCTCTAATATAAGTAGAGGTGACCCTAGTACTCGTGACAGCACACCAAATATGGGCATAGAATACTGACAGCACACCATATATGGACATAGAGTCATTAGGGAGAATGATTGCGTAATGGGTCAATGACATAATTTCCAAAAACAACAACAACAATATCGACCTTGAAATTTACTGAGAGCGTGCCAAAAACAACAACAACAACATCGACCTTGACGTTCGCTGAGAGCGTGCACTTACAACAACAACAACATCGACCTTGGAACACATGCGATGTCGATCTCAATTCACCTATCGTGAATCAATAATTCCCCTTAGAAACAACAAATTAATTCCCCTTTCTTGACAGATCAATCAACCAATGATATCATCTGTCAGACTTTAAAAATTTTCGCCTAGAAACGATTCTCCAGGAATAGATCCAAGTCATTAATGTCATTGCCTCGGAAACAACTCTTTTGGTCGAACTCCAAAGGATATTAATAGCCAAAGGCCATGGAAACAATTCTCCAAGAAACATCTTAGCGATGAATTGTTTTAGCGCGGGAATCAGGTTTCTTATTAATTTGAAATGCATTAGCGCAGAGATGCCAAAAACAAATGGAACACGCTGAATTATGTTTAGGGATTATTTGGGCGAAACCGTTTTAGACAGGCTATGGAACTATTTCGGCGAAACAGTTAGAGACATTTTGAAAGAAGATTTTAGGAAAGGTTTTAGAAGAGAATTTGAGGGTGAAACTCTGTGGTCGTTATAATACACAAGTTCCATTTGAACAGTGTTGTGAGGTCCTCTAACCCAACCCCAAAGGGTTCCAATCCTCCTACCCCAACCCCGAAGGACGCCCCGGTCCTCAAAGGCCCCCAAGCTCCCAAAGGGCCACCGGCGCCCCCAAAGGCCCACCCAGACCCCCAATGGCCATCCCCAGGCCCCCCCAAAGGCCCATCGAGCTCCCAAAGGACCAACCGGGTCCCAAAGGCCATCCACCGGTCCCCAAAGGTCCCCCCGGCCCCCAACAGCCTTCGTTAGACCCGCAACGGCCCTCCGCGGATCCTCAAAGGGCCCCCGGCCCCCAAAGGTCCCCCGGACCAGAGAAGCGCCACCGAGATGCGCCGTGGGCCAGAGAAGCACCACAGGATGCGCTGCGGGCCCGAAAAGCATCGCAGGATGCGCCGCAGGGAGGCACCGCAGGAAAGTGCCGCAGGATGCGCCGCAGGGATGCGCGGCAAAAGAGTAAACTAAAAAGTAAAAATTTCGAAATGTTATCCCCCAAACGCCCTCCTCAGACCCCCAAAGGCCCTCCCCTGGTCCTCAAAGGTCCCCCGGGCTCCAAAAGGGCCAACCGGCCCCCAAGGGTACTCCGGACCCCCAAGGTCCTCCCCCGGTCCCCAAAGGTCCACTGGGCTCCCAAAGGCCCTCCCCCGGTCCCCAAAGGTCCCCGGGCTCCCAAAAGACCACTCAATCCTCAAGGGCCCCCGGATCCCCAAACGCCCTCCCTGGGCCCCAAAGGTCCCCCCCCTGGGCCCCATACATGCACACAAAAACTTACACATGCACACAAAAACTTACATGCACACAAAAACTTATACACACACACACGAAAACTTACACACACACGTCAAAACTTACACACACAAAAGCTTAGACACACAAAAACTTACACACACACACACACACACAAAAACTTACACACACACACAAAAAATTACACAAACACACACAAAAACTTACACAAACAAAAAATAACACAAACACACACACACAAAAAATAACACACACACGCAAAAACTAACACACACACACACAAAAACTTACACACACACAAGAAAACATACGCACACACAAAAACTTACACACACGCACAAAAACTTACACACACACACAAAAACTTACACACACACTAAAACTTAAGCACACACACTAAAACTTACACACACACACTCCAAAAATTACAAACTCACACAAACATACACACACACACACACACACACAAAAACTTAAACATGCACATGAAAACTTAAATGCACATAAAAACTTACATGCACACAAAAACTTACACACACGCTCGAAAAATTACACGCAGACACAAAAACTTACCTGCACACAAAAACTTACACACACGCTCGAAAACTTACACACACACACAAAAACTTACACACACACACGAAAACTTACACACACACACACACACACACACACACACACACACACACACACACACACACACACACACACAAACACACACACTCACACACACATATACACACACACACACACACACCCACACACACACACACGCACCCACACGCACACACAAACCCACACCCACCCAAAAACACCCCAACCCACACCCCCCACAAACCACCCACACACAAAACCACCCCAACCCACACCCCAACACACACCCCCACCCAACAACCCACCCACGCACACACACAGTGGCGCGCCACTTAACCTGATGTAAGTTAACCTAGAAATGTTAGGTAACTTAACCTAATCTAACCTAACCTGACCTTGGTGGTGAGGGTCCTACCCGTGTCAGGCTTTCGGCCCCGTGGCCCCGGGGTTGGCTGGGGGGGTCACCTTGAAATGTTAGGTCACCTCACCGTGGGCGTGGGGGGCCCATCTGTGGTAGGCGGTCAGGCCCCGGGGCCCCCGGGGGCGGGGGGGGCCGTACGTAGGCTCAGCTAGTCTCATTTACATTAGCCTAACCTAACATAAAATAGCATAGCCATACCATACACCTAACTTTTTGTCTGTCTCTAACCTAATTCAAGGGATTTCAAGAGCGATGGTTGAGGCGGTGGGGGAGGGGGCTACGTAGGCTAAGCTAGTCTAATCTAAATTTACCTAACATAATCTAACCTAACCTAACCAAACACCTAACTTTTTGTCTGTCTCTAACCTAATTCAAGGGATTTCAAGAGCGATGGTTAAGCCGGTGGGGGAGCTCCACACCTAAGAACTTTTCTTTTTCGTACGTAGGCTAAGCTAGTCTACTCTAAATTAACCTAACCTAACATAATCTAACCTAGCCTAACCATACACCTAACTTTTTGTCTGTCTCTAACCTAATCTAATCTAACCTAAGTGATGCGTACGTAGGTAAATATTTAAATATGTTGAAAATACGTCCCTAGAAATTTTCACACCCCCCTCCTGTGAATTGAGTGCTAGTCACTTTAATTCCCAATCAAATGAGTCCTTTTCAATGTTTCTGTGACGAGTCCTTCTGTGAGTACTTAGAAAATATAAAATGATATATCCAGGATATTCTTAAACCTGATCCCCCCCCCGCGCGTCATTTAAGTTGTAATAGCTCTGATTTTGGGGCATATTTCAAAATATCTTTTAACAATTTTTCTTCTTTTTTCTTTCTGATTACACAAGAAGTGTGAAATCATAGAGTTGATCAATCTTTGATAGTTTTACAGAAATTCTCACTTCCCATTGATGCTCTCCTATGTCCAAAACAAAATCGAACGTAACAATTAATTAATCTGCATTGAAGATGTCTCGTTTGACACAATTAGTCTATGCGATGTAAGAAGTATTGTTTTGAAACCATTCTCCGCGAGTGAAAAGTGGCAATTCTAGAGAGTGTTAATTGATATATAGAAAGGTAATTATTGTTCTAAATCAACAGTTTGCACGATTTTGTAAATAAATAACCGTTAGGTTAGTATATTTAAGAGCTTTGAAAAGCTTTAAAAGTCAGTATATACTGAAATAGAGGACAAGATAGAAAATAATGGAAGGTTCTTCAAATGCAAGCCCAGCAATGTTTAATGTGAGTTCAACAATAAGTCTTTTCAGTGTGTTTTCCATTGAAAATAAGCAAAATATGACAATTTTTTCCTGAAATTGAAACCTCTTAGTTTAACTCAGGTATTGAACCTTTGGTAGATATAATGGTTCGAAAATAAACTATTCCAGTAATACAGAAAATTTAAGTTTGAACAATTATTCGTTATTATTTCATCATATCTTTGGTTTAGTCTGGTAGCTCTTTACTTTTACTCGAAAAAGTGTCCTCTTGTGGGAAATGCAAAATACGATGAAATTATGTTCCCATGGTTCTAATTCATATCCTTAAATTGGGGGGGTCAGGACTTGGTATGAAAAAAGAATTTTCAGTGAAAGACTCATAAATATAGCTCTTAATATGGTTTTCAGTGTTTTTTCTAACGAAAATAAGCAAAATACGACGAAATTACGTTCCCATGGTTCTAATTCATATCCTTCAATTAGGGGGGTCTGGACTTGGTACTGAAAATGTGTATGAATTCTTCATTTTTACCACTTTTGCATAGTAAATAAACCAATATTTTGCATTTTTTCTAACTTTTGTGTGTTTTCGCAACAGAATGGCTCATATTTAATACACTTACCCTTAGCTAGTTGAAAACGTGTTTGAATTTTTCATTTTTAGCGGTGTTGCTGAGGTATTAATGGTTTATTTTGTATTTTTTCTAACTTTTGTGTGTTTTCGCAACAGAATGGCTCATATTTAAAACAGTGACCCTTAACTAGTTGAAAATGTGTATGAATTCTTCATTTTTATCCGTTCTGCAGAGGTAATAAAGGAAAATTTTGTATTTTTTCTAACTTTTGTGTGTTTTCGCAACAGAATGGCTCATATTTAAAACACTTACCCTTAGCTAGTTGAAAATGTGTATGAATTCTTCATTTTTAGCCGTTTTGCAGAGGTAATAAAGGAATATTTTGTATTTTTTCTAACTTTTGTGTGTTTTCGCAAGAGAATGGCTCATATTTAAAACACTTACCCTTAGCTAGTTGAAAATGTGTATGAATTCTTCAGTTTTACCCCTATTGCAGAGGTAATAAAGGAATATTTTGCATTTTTCTAACTTTTGTGTGTTTTCGTAAAAGAATGGCTCATATTTAAAACACTTACCCTTAGCTAGTTGAAAATGTGTATGAATTCTTCATTTTTACCCGTGTTGCAGAGGTAATAAAGGAATACTTTGTATTTTTTCTAACTTTTGTGTGTTTTCTCAACAGAATGGCTCATATTTAAAACACTTACCCTTAGCTAGTTGAAAATGTGTACGAATTCTTCATTTTTAGACGTATTGCAGAGCTAATAAGGGACTATTTTGTATTTTCTCTAACTTTTGTGTGTTTTCGCAATAGAATGGTTCATATTTAAAACATTTACCACTAGCTATTTGAAAATGTGTATGAGTCCTCTAATTTTACCCGTAATGCAGAGGTAATAAAGGAACATTTTGCATTTTTTCAAACTTTTGTGTGTTTTTGCAATAGAATGGCTCATATATAAAACATTTACCCTTTAGTTCGTTGAAATTTTGTATGAATTCTTCATTTTTAGCCGTTTTGCAGAGGTAATAAAGGAATATTTTGTATTTTTTCTAACTTTTGTGTGTTTTCGCAACAGAATTGGTCATATTTAAAACACTTACCATTAGCTACTTGAAAATGTGTATGAATTCTTCATTTTTAGCCGTTTTGCAGAGGTAATAAAGAATTATTTTGTATTTTTTCTAACTTTTGTGTGTTTTCGCAACAGAATGGCTCATATTTAAAACACTTACCCGTAGCTAGTTGAAAATGTGTATGAATTCTTCATTTTTAGGCGTTTTGCAGAGGTAATAAAGAATTATTTTGTATTTTTTCTAACTTTTGTGTGTTTTCGCAACAGAATGGCTCATATTTAAAACACTTACCCTTAGCTAGTTGAAAATGTGTATGAATTCTTCATTTTTAGCCGTATTGCAGAGGTAATAAGGGAATATTTTGTATTTTTTCTAACTTTTGTGTGTTTTCGCAACAGAATGGCTCATATTTAAAACACTTATCCTTAGCTAGTTGAAAATGTGTATGAATTCTTCATTTTTAGCCGTTTTGCAGAGGTAATAAAGGAATATGTTTCAATTTTTCTAACTTTTGTGTGTTTTCGCAACAGAATGGCTCATATTTAAAACACTTACCCTTAGCTAGTTGAAAATGTGTACGAATTCTTCATTTTTAGCCGTTTTGCAGAGGTAATAAAGGAATATTTTGTATTTTTTCTAACTTTTGTGTGTTTTCGCAAGAAAATGGCTCATATTTAAAACACTTACCCTTAGCTCGTGGAAAATGTGTATGAATTCTTCATTTTTAGCCGTTTTGCAGAGGTAATACAGGAATATTTTGTATTTTTTCTTACTTTTGTGTGTTTTCGCAACAGAATGGCTCTTATTTAAAACGCTTACCCTTAGCTAGTTGAAAATGTGTATGAATTATTCATTTTTATCCGTATTGCAGAGTTAATAAAGGAACATTTTTCATTTTTTCAAACTTTTCTGTGTTTACGCAATAGAATGGCTCATATTTAAAACATTTACCCTTTAGATAGTTTAAAATTTGTATGAATTCTTCATTTTTTGCCGTATTGGAGAGGTAATAAATTACCATTTTGTATTTTTTCTAACTTTTGTGTGTTTTCTCAACAGATTTGCATGTGTCAGTTTTTGTGTGTGTGTGTGTGTGTGTGTGTAAGTTTTTGTGTGTGTGTTAGTTTTAGTGTGTGTGTGTGTAAGTTTTTGTGCGAGGGTGTATTTTTTGTGTGTGTGTGTGTGTACGTGTTTGTGTGCATGTTATTTTTTGTGTGCTTGTCTGTTTTTGAGTGTGTGTGTTAGTTTTTGTGTGTGTGTGTAAGTTTTTGTTTGTCTAAGCTTTTGTGTGTGGGTGTAAGTTTTTGTGTGTGTTTGTAAGTTTGTGTGTGTGTGTGTGTGTGTGTAATTTTTTTTTTTGTGTGTGTGTTTGTGTGTGTGTGTGTGTGTGTGTGTGTGTGTGTGTGTGTGTGTGTGTGTGTGTGTGTGTGTGTGTGTGTGTGTGTGTGTGTGTGTGTGTGTGTGTTTGTGTGTGTGTGTGTGTGTGTGTGTGTGTGTGTGTGTGTGTGTGTGTGTGTGTGTGTGTGTGTGTGTGTGTGTGTGTGTGTGTGTGTGTGTGTGTGTGTGTGTGTGTGTGTGTGTGTGTGTGTGTGTGTGTGTGTGTGTGTGTGTGTGTGTGTGTGTGTGTGTGTGTGTGTTTTTGTGTTTTTTTGTGTTTTTTTTTGTTTGTTTTTTTTTTTTTTTTTTTGATGTTTTTTGTTTTTTTTGGTTGTTTTGTTTTTTTGTGTAATTGTGGGTGAATGTATTTTTGTGTGCGTGTGTGTTTATGTTTTTGTGTGTGTGTGTTCGTTTTCGCGTGTGCGTGTAATTTTTTGTATGTGCGTTTAAGTTTTTGCTCGTGTGTGTAAGTTTGTGTGTGAATGTAAGTTTTTGTGTGTGTGTGTAAGTTTTCACGCGTGTGTGTAAGTTTTTGTGTGCATGTAAGTTTTTATGTGCATGTTAGTTTTCGTGTGCATGTGTAAGTTTTTGTGTGTGGGTGTGTGTGTGTAAGTTTTTATGTGTGTGTAAGTTTTTGCGTGTGTGTGTGTGTGAGTTTTGGTGTGTGTGAGTAAGTTTTCGTGTGTGTGTGTGTGTAAGTTTTTGTGTGTGTGTGTAAATTTTTGTGAGTGTGTGTATGTTTTTGTGTTTGAGTGTGTTTTAGTGTGTATGTGTGTGAGTTTTTGTGTGTGTGTGTGTAAGTTTTTGCGTGTGGGTGTAAGTTTTTGTGTGTGTGTGTGTGTGTGTGTATGTTTTTGTGTGTGTAATTTTTTGTGTGTGTGTGTGTAAGTTTTTGAGTGTGTGTGTTAGTTTTTGTGTGTGTGTGTTTGTTTAAGTGTGTGTGTGTCTTGGATAGTGTGTGTGTAATTGTTTACGTTATTTTGTTATTTTTAGTGTTTGTGTGTATATTTTTTTTTGTTAATGTTAGTTTTCATGTGCATGTGTAAGTTTTTGTGTGCATGTATGGGGACCGGGGGGGACCTTTGGGGCCCAGGGAGGGCGTTTGGGGATCCGGGGGCCCTTGAGGATTGAGTGGTCTTTTGGGAGCCCGGGGAACCTTTGGGGACCGGGGGAGGGCCTTTGGGAGCCCAGTGGACCTTTGGGGACCGGGGGAGTACCTTTGGGGTCCGGGGGACCCTTGGGGGCGGGTTGGCCGTTTTGGCGTCCGGGGGACCTTTGAGGACTAGGGGAGGGCCTTTGGGGGTCTGAGGAGGGTGTTGGGGGGATAACATTTTGAAATTTTTACTTTTTAGTTTACTTTTTTTGCGGCACATCTCTGCGGCGCAACTTGCGGCACTTTCCTGCGGTGCCTCCCTGCGGCGCATCCTACGATGCTTTTCAGGCCCGCAGCGTATCTTGTGGTGCTTCTCTGGCGCACGGCGCATCCCGGCGGCGCTTCTCTGGTCCGGGGGACCTTTGGGGGCCGGGGGCCCTTTGAGGACCAGAGGAGGGCCTTTGAGGGTCTGAGGAGGGCAGTTGGGGGCCTGGGGGACATTTGGGGACCGGTGGATGGCCTTTGGGACCCCGTTGGTCCTTTGGGAGCTCGATGGGCCTTTGGGGGGGGCCCGGAGATGGCCTTTGGGGGTCTGGGTGGGCCTTTGGGGGCACCGGTGGCCCTTTGGGAGCTTAGGAGGCCTTTGAGGACCGGGGGCTTCCTTCGGGGTTGGGGTAGGAGGATTGGAACCCTTTGGGGTTGGGTTAGAGGACCTCACAACACTGTTCAAATGGAACTTGTGTATTATAACGACCACAGAGTTTCACCCTCAAATTCTCTTCTAAAACCTTTCCTAAAATCTTCTTTCAAAATGTCTCTAACTGTTTCGCCGAAATAGTTCCATAGCCTGTCTAAAACGGTTTCGCCCAAATAATCCCTAAACATAATTCAGCGTGTTCCATTTGTTTTTGGCATCTCTGCGCTAATGCATTTCAAATTAATAAGAAACCTGATTCCCGCGCTAAAACAATTCATCGCTAAGATGTTTCTTGGAGAATTGTTTCCATGGCCTTTGGCTATTAATATCCTTTGGAGTTCGACCAAAAGAGTTGTTTCCGAGGCAATGACATTAATGACTTGGATCTATTCCTGGAGAATCGTTTCTAGGCGAAAATTTTTAAAGTCTGACTGATGATGTCATTGGTTGATTCATCTGTCAAGAAAGGGGAATTAATTTGTTGTTTCTAAGGGGAATTATTGATTCACGATAGGTGAATTGAGGTTGACAGCACAGGTGTTCCAAGGTCGATGCTGTTGTTGTTGTAAGTGTACGCTCTCAGCGAATGTCAAGGTCGATGTTGTTGTTGTTGTTTTTGGAAATTTAGGTCATTGACCGATTACGCAATCATTCTCCCTAATGACTCTATGTCCATATATGGTGTGCTGTCAGTATTCTATGCCCATATTTGGTGTGCTGTCACGAGTACTAGGGTCACTTCTACTAATATACGTATTAAAAATATATGAATATAGAAGTTTTTTACGTAAGTTGATTCGTAAGTTACGTATATTTATTACTAATAATACGTTCGTAAATAAAATTAAACAACTTTCGAGAAAGCCATTTAACCAAATAAAAGTAAAATTAATATTCAAATTTGTTTTAACTATTGATAAACGATGAGCCAAAATCAAAACCTGCATTAATTCAAAAACGTTCAAAACTTAAATAAAAAAATATTTTTTTTTTAACTGAAAGTAAGGAACGACGTTAAAACTTAAAACGAACAGAAATTATTCCATATTTGAAAGGGGCTGTCTCGTCCTGAACGCCTCGCTCTTTACGCTAAAGTTTGACTTTCTCACAACTCTATTTTTTTAAACAATAAAAACTGTAGCGTAAAGAGCGAGGCATTGAGGAGGGGACAACCCCTTTCATATATGGAATAATTTCTGTTCGTTTTAAGTTTTAACGTCGTTCCTTACTTTCAGTTAAAAAAAAACTTGGTTTTTTATTTAATTTTGTTTAAAGAGTCGTGTTTGAAGGGATGGCAGCCTTCCCTGCATTTAGATTAGTCCTGAATATTGATAACCTTTCATCATATTCCGATACAAGCAAATAAGACAAATGAAAATCAGTAAAGTATAGGAATTTTCAAAACTCTTCACTTGAAATAATTAACAAAAGTTGATGCTTTTTCAAACTTTTTGAATTCCAAAACCAAAATTGACCAACGATTTTCTCCAATAAATATCTATTTTTTGTAAAAATTTCACTAAAAATTATTAGTAACAATTTTTTGCTGCTTTTACGGACATAAATTTGTCAGTATAAACTTTACTGGCCCCTTTCTTTATTTGGGTGGCTGGAATACAAAACTTGATCAAACAGTTCGCGGCAACGATCTGTAAGTTTTTAGCGATCTGGGCTAATAGTAACCGAAACTCTAAAAAAACAATAGATATATCAAAATGGCAAGCACATCAGAGAACCTTGTTATATCTGTTTCATGATCCCATCAATAAAAATGTGGATTTTTTTTTTCAAGAAGGAGCATAACGAATGCTTGTTTATTCATAAAATTCGAAAATTTCACAGATTGGTAAAATTAATTAGAATGTGACATTAAAATACACTCAGTCATCCATAATTCAGATACCTCGTTTGTTTTGAAGTTTTTGACAAATTTGAAATACAGAGATGAAAATAGGGAAATTAGCCTACATGAAAAGATAAACCTACATAAATGTCTTTTAAAGGAAATAGTACTTTTCCATACTTATCATAAAAAAAATCACAAGAAATATTTCATAGAAAAATTATATATGCGTCCAATGCCGTATCCAGGGGGGTTAGGGGATTTTATCCCCCCCCCCCCGAAATGTTTGTCTGACTGGTAAAAACGTAACAAAAACGGATATAAACAAATTTTAAATGTGTTTTTTGAGTTTTTATGTGCAACTCCCCCCCCCCCCCGGAAAAAAAAACCTTGCGCAAAACACCCCCAAAAATACAATCGTGGATACGGCCCTGCATGCATTTCTTTACAGCAAAATACTGTTATGAGCTACCCAGCTCCGCAAGGATTATTTTTAGCTAGCTATGAGCACATTAATTTTGTAGCGCTGGATGACCTTCCAAAATAAAATTATAGCAGTCAACATAAATAGTAACGGAGGAGAAGTTTTTCGGCTGTTTTGATCCTCTCTTTCATTTTCCCCTTTTTTTCTGTTTTATTATTATTTATTATTGTACTAGAGTTGAAGAAACTAACTAGTATCGTATGCTACACTAGGGAAGACGTCCGTTTTTCATAAGTGCAGATGTGCACCAAAATTCTTAAATAACTTATAGGTTATCCAGATTTATCTGTGACTCTGAAAAATTTCTTACTTCTATGTAGTTTAACCCCCCTCCCGTCATTAGCTACATACATGCTTGATAAAAATCTGTTAAAGCAAAAAAGGAATAAAAAAAAAGAAAAATCATGCAAAATAGCCTACCTTATTTGACACTAATACTGAAAAGATTAAAAAAAGGTAACAACTAAAAAAAAAAATACAGATAACAAAGATATTTTGACTTCGAGTGAGCATCAAAATTCTTAATTAGATAAATAATAATTTTTGGCTTTTATTAAATATAACAGCAATAAATTCCATCAACAAGGGAACTTGTACATTAGGACCACTTTTTGTGGACGGTCAAAAATTGAATCAGACAAAATAATAGGCTCTCTCAACCCAGATCGAACTAGCATTCGAAGGGTTTGCATAGCAGGCACATTGCAGTTTGCTAAAAATAAATGTTGCATAAATTCAATTAATTGGTATGCCACGCAAGATCCGATTAATTTTTGAACTTGAAAAGTCGCACTTTTTAATTGTAAGACATCCTAACTTTCTGAGATAGGTTTGCTGCGTCCTATAATCTGATTTTGATTGCCCGATCTCTACAAACGCTGGTTTAGTTCAGGAAGTTGAATAAGTCTAAGAAATAAATAAGTGTGTTCTTCCTGATTTTGTCATTCATAGGAACATCGGGTAAGGATAGGGGGGGCTAGGACATAGCATTTAATTTGAAGAGCAAATTTAGACGAAAGGCTTTACAATACCATAATTATTTTGTTACAAATGGTAATATTGGACTCATGTACATATGCACGACTGTCTTGGAAGTATGGGGGAGGGGGAGAGTGTAAACTTCGTAAAGAAATAAAATAGGTTAATATTTTTTCAGCGTCGCAGCTTTTGAAGAATAACATTGAACTTAATGATTTTAATCAGCGTGAAAAGTCAATTCTTTGATGCATCAATTGTTATCGAAATTCCGTTTTAGAGTTTTGGTTACTATTGGACAGAGCTCCTTATTTATTGTTCGTTACCACGAACAGTTTCATATAAATATAGCTTTGTTGCTGATCTCCAATGCACCTTGACAAAACGATTAGGAAAGGTTATTAGGTTATTACCTTCGTTGATAGTCTATCTCTTCTGTCTCCATGCTAATCAAAAAGCTATTCACAACCCAGAGAGAGCCAAAGGCTGGATTCTTGGTACAGATCTTTCTGATTTCTTAAACCTTGAAGATAAGGATAAAGAGGTTGATTTCCCCTTCACGTAGTATGCATACGGCCTAGACCGACTAAATTATTCATCACCTTAGTAATCTTCGTATTTCTTAAATATTTAATATGACAAAATCCTCCGGCTCAGTTATCATCGCTAAACTCCGCTTGGCTGAAATGGCCAGTAAATTATCATTTTCATTCTACCTTGGCCGTCGGTCTCGATTCAATGGAAAAGCATCCGTGTTTTCCTCGTCTCAAAACAGATCATCCTCCAATGAATATAGCTCATTTGTGCCTCTAGTCAGCTTGAATATAGGCCTACTTAAACGAAAGAGCTTTCAATCTCTTGATCAAAAGTTCCCCCTCTATCACCCTTGGGCCCACCTTGTTTGAATCAGATCCTTTTATGCTAGATAGTTGGGTGTCAATTGGGAATGTTGAATTCTTCTCTTCAAAAGTCATATTCAGTCCAGATCGATCCTGCTCTTATAACAATCCTGCATAAGATTAGTTTCCAACTATGGGTCTTCACTATACGCTGTGGCTCTGAAGACTCATTTAGCACGAATTTTAAGGAATCCAAAATAAGGCTATTAGGGTAGAATGCAAAATGATTATTAGTATGCAATGGTAGAATGCAATATTGGTGCCAATGATTATTGTTTACGAGTGGATTCACTTATCTTCTTATTGTTCACGACTAATTATCAAGAATACAAAACAAAGACGGGTGAAAATGATAATTTGTTATTAAGCAAAAAGCCATTGACAAGAATACTTAAAGAAAGGCTTTTTTGTTATTGCACATCAATCTGAAGCTGAATTTCCGAGGATGTTACCATCAAAACAGTACCTCATATACTTATTTACTATTTCCTTCAAGTGAAGGTTCAAAAGATGTAAAAAAAACACTACTGATTAAGATGATGAAGGACCAATGGGCCATATAGTATCCCATATACTCATTATATTGAACGCGAACTATCCAAAAAAGGCACTAATTAGACAAGGAATGGTGGATAATTTTAGAAGTCAGGTAACTATTGAAAGGGTCTATAGCCCTACAACCTTCAAAGCCTATAGGAAGAGCCACCTGTTTGCTGGCAATGGCAATTCTAAATGATCAGTCTATTATAAAAATTTATTTCAGGTTAAAAAATGTTAAAAAAAAATACTTCTTTAACAATTTTTTAGTGTTTAACTCACAGTTAAATTTTTTGTTTTATTTAAACAATTTCTACAAAAAGTAATATTTTTTCGGGTGTGCTAGGCCAAAAAAATTGATACGGAAATTCCAAAACAATTTTACCTTTGAGAAATGGACATAAATCGTATTTGGAACAATTAATCGATCTAAAAAAGAAACTGAGATGGGCGAAAATAAATTATGTTATTAATAAATCTCAGTTTAAGAAAACGGGAAAAATGTGCTAAGAATGTCTTTTAAATTATCACAGTTACCCTGTGAATCAGATGGAAGCAGCAGACCCGAGAAGCAGTATCCAAAATATAATCTTTAAAATTCGTATGGAACATTGATTATTCACACCTGGATTTTAGGGCGTAAGATCATATCCCTCATACAGATCTTGAGACTATGTACATCAACTTGTCGAGGTTTTAGAGTGTTTACTTGTAAACTAGAAAACTAAGAACTCAGAGAATTTTTTACCGAACTCCTTCCTCGTATCATTAATAACATATATCTTTGTTTACATCCATCTTTCGCACATATCAACGTTCTGCGGGTTACTTAAGGAGCGGGAAAAGGACTCCAGAAAGTAAGAGTAGCACTATTCAAGAGATTGAGCTTTGCCGCTTTTACTCTGTCCTGCGCCTCGGGAACTAGACAGGGGAAAAGATGTCACATATAACAATTTGACTGATGCTTAATTTTCGACGTATTTATTGCACTGAGCATAAAACTTCGGCAGCATCCATGAAACTAGGGGGGGGGGCAAAGCCACTTCTACTCTTTCCTCTGCCTCTGAAACTAGACAAAAAAAAAAGAAATCTGGCAAAACTTAATAGTTTTACAATCCTGAGCACTCTGGTTCAGTTCAGTCACCAAGCCAAAAGACCTCAAAGAATCTTTTAGGGTAAATGAAGGGAAGGGGAACTTTTACTTTGTCCGTCACTTCGGAAACTAGGCAGGGAGAAATATTACTTTTGAAATTAGTCACTAATATTGATCTTTCGGAGTATTTATTCCACTAATTCAAAATCACCCATATATTTTTTAGGATTAATTATGACTCCCTAAAACTAGGCAGAAAAAAACACATTGACAGTTTTTCCAATACACCATTAGTGATTAATTAATGTATTATTCCACTACGACTCGAAAGCCAGAAGCGCATCCAGGATTTTTGTTCGGGGGGGGGGTACTAATTTTTTGTTAGGGAGGGTTACATAAAAAACCTCAAAAAGCGCATACAAAATTTGTTTATATCCATTTTTGTTACGTTTTTACGAGTCAGACAAACATTTTGGGGGGTGGGGGGGGGGGGTTCAAACCGGGTAACCCTCCCCCTGGATACAGTCTTGTCAAAAGCATTTACGTAATTTTTTGGAGCTGGAGGGATTGAATCTTTAATTTAAAGAATTTTTTACGGAATTTTTTTTTTATTTGATAAGATTTTATAAGGTATTTCAGCCGCACAAAAGGATAGAAAATTGCTACAGCTGTCCTCGTGTGTAGGTGTCCTTGAGATTTAATCCATCGTTAGATTAGCATGCAATTAACATTAAGACTTAAAAATTGTCACGGATAATTTTCAGTTAGTATCTCGTCTTTAATATTTAACAGACACAGAGATGATTTTTTTTAATGTTGTCTTGTTCTCCCTTCCTGGCCATCGCCATATCTTCGCCATAGGTTTTCGATTTAAATATTTCATGTGCATGATCTCTAAAAATTTCTTTTGTTGCTATTCATTTACTATCATTCGGTTTATCTAAATTAAGCGTACTTTTTACAGTTACATAGGTCCTGGAGCAATATATCTAAAATCAAACAGTTCGTGGTAACAAACTGTAAGTAAGGAGCGACCCGGCTCAATGGTAACCGAAACTCTAAAAAACAGAATTTTGATACCAATAGATACATCAAAAGAATCAGATTTTAATTCTGATTTCAAATATATAAGTTTCATTAAGTTTAATTATACCTATCAAAAGTTACGCGCCTGAGAAAATTTGGCTGATTTTCGAAAAAAGGGGGAAAGACCCCCTAAAAATTATAGAAACCTTATGAAAATCACACCATCATATTCAGCGTATCAGAGCACCCTACTGTAGAATTTTCATGCACCTATATACAAAACGCGGAAATTTTGCATTTTTGCCAGAAGATAGATCACGGGTGCGGGGGGATTTGTTTGTTTTTTTTTCCCAAAGGTAATCACAACAAATCAGCTCCTATAGAATATTGAAAAAGCACTTTTCGGACCCGAAGTTAAAAGTTAAAATGCCTATTCTAAGTGACAAAAAAAATGGATGGCAACTAGGCCCCCTCCCAAGCTCATTTTTTTCCCCAAAGTCACCCAATCAAAATTTTGAGATAGCCATTTTGTTCAGTATGGTCGAAAGTATTATAACTATGTCTTTTAGGATGACTTAATCCCTCGAAGCCCCCAGGAGGAGTGCTGAAAGTTATGAACTTTACCCAATGTTAACATATAGGGACCCGGTTATTGGGACCCGGCTCAATGGTAACCGAAACTCTAGAAAACGGTATTTTGATACAAATAGATGAATCAACAGAATTGGATTTTAATGCTGATTTCAAATATATAAGTTTCATCAAGTTTAATCCTACCCATTAAAAGTTACATGCCTGAGAAAATTTGGCTGATTTTCAAAAAAAAGGGGAAAGACCCTCTAAAAATTACAGAACCTTAATGAAAATCACACCATCATATTCAGCGTATCAGAGAACCCTACCGCAGAGGTTTCAAGCTCCTATCGACAAAAATGTGGAATTTTGCATCGTTTGTCAGAAGAAAGATCACGGGTGCGTGTTTATTTATTTTTTTTCCAGGGGTGATCGTATTGAATCAGTGGTCCTAGAATATCGTGGGAGGGCTCATTGGAATGGAAATTAAAAGTTCTAGTTCCCTTTTTAAGTGACCAAAAAAAAATGGAGGGCAACTAGGCCCCCTTCCACGCTCATTGTTTTCCCAAAGTCACCTGATCAAAATTTTGAGATAGCCATTCTGTTCAACATGTTCGAAAATATTATAAGTATGCCTTTTAGGATGACTTAATCCCCCGAAGTTCCCGGGAGGAGGGCTGAAAGTTATGAACTTTACCCAATGTTAACATATGGTATTGGTTATTGGGAAGTATACAGTACAGACGTTTTCAGGGGAGATTTTTCCTGGTAGTGGGGGGGGGGTTCGGACAGGGACGTAAGCAGGGGGGGGCCTCCGGCCCCCCCCCAAAAAAAAATCTCACTATTTTTTTCATTTTCCCATAAATTTCTGATTTTTATAAAAGAATAATGGGTTTGAAGGAATTGGCCCCCCCCCCGAAACAAATTGGGCCCCCCCGAAACAAAGTCCTGTGTACGTGCCTGGGGTCGGGGGCTTTGTAGGAGGATCTTTCCATGAAGGAAGATTTCATGGGGGAAGGGACATTGCTATGAAGGGGACGCCGGACTTCCCAGCATTATTTAAAAAAAGATCAGAAATTGAATATAAAAAAAACAAGTTTTTCAGCTGCAACAGCAGCAACATCAAAACTTTAAACGAAGAGAAAATATTACATATATGACTGGGTTCACCCCCTAGTCAATACCTCACTCTTTAAACCAGAGATTTTTTAGTACTTTCATAAGAGCTATTTATTCTAATTAACGGCCTTTGTGATTAAGCGGTCATTTTTAAAGAATTGGAACACAATTCGAACTTTCGCTTAAAGAGCGAGGTATTAACTAGGGGGCGAACCTCCCTAATATACACAATAAAAATATACGAATATAGAAGTTCGTTACGTAAGTTAATTTGTAAGTTACGTATATTTATTACTAATAAAATCGTTCATAAATAAGAGTAAACAAGTTTCGAGAAAGCCATTTAACCAAATAAAAGTAAAATTAATATGCAAATTTTGTTATAATTATTCATGTACTGTGAGCAAAAATCAAAACCTGCATTTACTCAAAAACGTTCAAAAATTAAATAAAAAAAACAAGTTTTTTATAACTGAAAGTAAGGAGCGACATTAAAACTTAAAACGAACAGTAATTATTCCGTATATGAAAGGGGCTGTCCCCTCCTCAACGCCTTGCTCTTTACGCTAAAGTTTGACTTTCTCACAACTCTATTTTTTTTAAACAATAAAAAATTTTAGCATAAAGAGCGAGGTGGTGAGGAAGGGACAGCCCCTTTCATATACGTAGTAATTTCTTTTCGTTTTAAGTTTTAATGTCGCTCCTTACTTTCAGTTAAAAAAAACTTGTTTTTTTTTATTTAATAGCGGTATAGACTGTACAAGGAATGCAGATACGAAACCCGTCAGTAGTATCCATCTTTTGAATTCGGCCACTTTATGTTCCTTCCGGTTTTTCTGGTAGGTAATTCTATTCTACAGGGGCATTACACCCTTTCAAAGAGATTTACGCAATTTAAGGACAAGTTTTTCTGACGTAGATTTATAGTTCATGATGTACAAGTTTTTTTTTTAGGTTAATTCTGTTTTAATTAATCTGTAAGTTTTTTTTTAGGTTTTTTTTTTTTTTTAAACTTGTCTAATATCTTTTCAAACCTATTACTACGAACTCTAAATGCATTCTATTTTTTGAACTACGAATGATAATGTGTTATGCTATAAGACTAATTTCGTTTAATGGGTTCATTAATATAAGGACTAATGTTTTTGAAAAGGGTAATTACTTCTTTAGTTTACGAGATTTGCGAATTTTTTGCGAAAAGGTATTTGCGTAAAGGTATTGCGATGGTTAAGAATGCCTCACAGGTAATTAAAGAATGAGAAATAGGATGCTATAATTAGAATGGTTTTAAGTTGAAAATTGTGACGTAAAAATAACTCAGTTATTTGCTTGCGTGTATAGGAATTTCCATTTTATTTGCTTGCCTGTATTCTGTGTTAAATAAGTAGTTTTTGTATCTTTTAAAAGAGCTTTAAGTAGTTTGAGAGACTCAGCTGCCTAATTCCGTGTGGTTTTTCTTTTCTTAGTGGTAATTAAAAACGTTATTTTGTGTTAAATAAGTATTTTATGTATCTTTTTAAAAGAGCTTTAAGGGGTTTGAGAGACTCAGTTACCTAATTCCGTATGGTTTTCCTTTACTTGATGCTCAGTAAAATCGAAATTTTGTGTTATATTAGTAGTTTTTTTAACTTTTAAAAGAGATGTAATGGATTTGAGATACTCAGGTGCCTGATTACTGGTGGTTTTTATTTACTAATTTCTCATTAAAATAGAAATATGTGTGTTAAATAATTAGTGTTTTTATCTTTTAAAAGAACTTTACAGGGTTTGAGAGACTCAGTTGCCTAATTCCGTGTGGTTTTACTTTACTTTGTGGTCATTAAAAACGAAATTTTTGTGTTAAATCAGTAGTTTTTGTATCTTTTAAAAGAGCTTTAAGGGGTTTGAGAGACTCAGTTGCCTGATTCCGTGTGGTTTGTCTTTACTTAGTGCTCATTAAAAACGAAATTTTGTGTTAAATAAGTAGATTTTTTATCTTTTTAAATGAGCTTTACGGGGAGTGAGAGACTCAGTTGCCAGATTCCGTGTGGTTTTCCTTTACTTGTTTGTCATTAAAATGTAATTTTTTGTGTTAAATAAGTAGTTTTTGTATCTTTTAAAAGAGCTTTATGGGGATTGAGAGACTCAGTTGCCGGATTCCGTGTGGTTTTTCTTTACTTGATGGTCATTAAAAACGAAATTTGTGTGTTAAATAAGTAGTTTTTGTATCTTTTAAAAGATCTTTACAGGGTTTGAGAGACTCAGTGGCCTTATTCCGTGTGGTTTTCCTTTACTTGGTGGTCATTAAAAACGAAATTTTTGTGTTAAATCCGTAGTTTTTGTATCTTTTAAAAGAGCTTTAAGGGGTTTGAGAGACTCAGTTGCCTGATTCCGTGTGGTTTTTCTTTACTTGGTTGTCATTTGTTGTATCTTTTAAAAGAGCATTACAGAGTTTGAAAGACTCAGTTGCCTAATTCCGTGTGGTTTTCCTTTACTTGGTGGTCATTAAAAACGAAATTTTTGTGTTAAATCAGTAGTTTTTGTATCTTTTAAAGGAGCTTTACAGGGTTTGAGAGACTCAGTTGCCTAATTCCGTGTGGTTTTTCTTTACTTGGTGGTCATTAAAAATAAAATTTTTGTGTTAAATAAGTAGTTTTTGTATCTTTTAAAAGAGCTTTAAGGGGTTTGAGAGACTCAGTTGCCTGATTCTGTGTGGTTTTTCTTTACTTGGTGGTCATTAAAAACTAAATTTTTGTGTTAAATCAGTAGTTTTTGTATCTTTTAAAAGAGCTTTACAGGGTTTGAGAGACTCAGTTGCCTTATTCCATGTGGTTTTTCTTTACTTGGTGGTCATTAAAAACAAAATTTTTGTGTTAAATAAGTAGTTTTTGTATCTTTTAAAAGAGCTTTACGGGGATTGAGAGACTCAGTTGCCGGATTCCATGTGGTTTTTCTTTACTTGGTGGTCATTAAAATCGAAAAATTTTTGTTAAATAATTATTTTTTTTATAATTTAAAATAGATTTAAGGGGTTTGAGAGACTCAGGTGGCTGATTCCGTGTGTTTTTTCTTTTCTTGGTTGTAATTTGTTGTATCTTTTATAAGTGCTTTACAGAGTTTAAGAGACTCATTTGCCTAATTCCGTGTGGTTTTCCTTTACTTGGTGGTAAATAAAAACGAAATTTTTGTGTTAAATCAGTAGTTTTTGTATCTTTTAAAAGAGCTTTAAGGGGTTTGAGAGACTCAGTTGCCTGATTCCGTGTGGTTTTTCTTTACTTGGTGGTCATTTGTTGTATCTTTTAAAAGAGCATTACAGAGTTTGAGAGACTCAGTTGCCTAATTCCATGTGGTTTTCATTTACTTGGTGGTCATTAAAAACGAAATTTATGTGTTAATTAAGTAGTTTTTGTATCTTTTAAAAGAGCTTTACAGGGTTTGAGAGACTCAGTTGCCTAATTCCGTGTGGTTTTCCTTTACTTGGTGGTCATTAAAAAAGAAATTTTTGTTTTAAATAAGTAGTTTTTTTATGTTTTAATAGATCTTTACGGGTATTGAGAGACTCAGTTGCCTGATTCCTTGTGGTTTTTATGTAATTGATGGTCATTTGTTGTATCTTTTAAAAGAGCTTTACAGGGTTTGAGAGACTCAGTTGCCTAATTCCGTGTGGTTTTTCTTTACTTAGTGCTCATTAAAAACGAAATTTTGTGTTAAATAAGTAGTTTTTGTATCTTTTAAAAGAGCTTTACAGGGTTTGAGAGACTCAGTTGCCTAATTCCGTATGGTTTTCCTTTACTTTGTGTTCATTAAAAAATAAATTTTTGTGTTAAATAAGTAGTTTTTGTATCTTTTAAAAGAGATTTAAGGGGTTTGAGAGACTCAGGTGCCTGATTCCGTGTGTTTTTTCTTTACTTGGTGGTCATTTGTTGTATCTTTTAAAAGAGCTTTACAGCGTTTGAGAGACTCAGTTGCCTAATTCCGTGTGGTTTACCTATACTTGGTGGTCATTAAAAACGAAATTTTTGTGTTAAATAAGTAGTTTTTGTATCTTTTAAAAGAGCTTTACAGTGTTTGAGAGACTCAGTTGACTTATTCCTTTTGATTTTCACTTTCTTTATAGGCGTTTAAAACGATCTTTGTTTGTTTAATCAGTTTTTTTTGCATCTTTTAAAAGAGCTTTAAGGGGTGTGAGAGACTCAGTTGCCTAATTCCGTGTGATTTTTCTTTACATGGTAGTCGTTCGTTGTATCTTTTAAAAGAGATTTACAGAGTTTGAGAGACTCAGTTGCCTAATTCCGTGTGTTTTTCCTTTACTTGGTGGTCATTAAAAACGAAATTTTTGTGTTAAATCAGTAGTTTTTGTGTCTTTTAAAAGAGCTTTACAGGGTTGGAGAGACTCAGTTGCCTAATTCCGTGTGGTTTTTCTTTACTTGGTGGTCATTAAAAACGAAATTTTTGTGTTAAATAAGTAGTTTTTGTATCTTTTAAAAGAGCTTTACGGGGTTTGAGAGACTCAGTTGCCTGATTCCGTGTGGTTTTTCTTTACTTTGTGGTCATTTGTTGTATCTTTTAAAAGAGCTTTACAGAGTTTGTTGAGAGACTCAGTTGTCTGATTCCGTGTGGTTTTCCTTTACTTGGTGGTCATTAAAAACGAAATTTTTGTGTTAAATAAGTTGGTTTTGTATCTATTAAAAGAGATTTAAAGGGTTTGAGAGACTCAGTTGCCTAAGTCTTTGTGGTTTTTCTTTTCTTTGTTTTAATTATATTCTAAATTGGATTGTTAATTAAGTATTTTTTTTATATATTAAAAGATATTTAAAGGGTTTTAGAGACTAAGTTGCCTAATTCCGTGTGGTTTTCCTTTACTTGGTGGTCATTAAAAACGAAATTTTTGTGTTAAATCAGTAGTTTTTGTATCTTTTAAAAGAGCTTTAAGGGGTTTGAGAGACTTAGTTGCCTGATTCCGTGTGGTTTTTCTTTACTTGGTGGTCATTTTTTGTATCTTTTAAAAGATCTTTACAGAGTTTGAGAGACTCAGTTGCCTAATTCTGTGTGGTTTTTCTTTTCTTGGTGTTCATTAAAAACGAAATTTTTGTGTTAAATCAGTAGTTTTTGTATATTTTAAAAGAGCTTTACAGGGTTTGAGAGACTCAGTTGCCTTAGTCCGTGTGTTTTTTCTTCTCTTGGTGGTCATTAAAAACGAAATTTTTGTGTTAAATAAGTAGTTTTTGTATCTTTTAAAAGAGCTTTACAGGGTTTGAGAGACTCAGTTGCCTAATTCCGTGTGGTTTTCCTTTACTTGGTGGTCATTAAAAACGAAATTTGTGTTTTACATCAGTAGATTTTTTATCTTTTAAAAGAGCTTTAAGGGGTTTGAGAGTATCAGGCACCGGATTCTTTGTGGTTTTACTTCACTTGCTGGTCATTAAAAACGAAATTTTTGGGAGAAATTAGTAGTGTTTGTATCTTTAAAAAGAGCTTTAAGAGGTTTGAGAGACTCAGGTGCCACATTCCGTGTGGTTGTTATTTACTTGGTGGTCATTTGTTGTATCTTTTAAAAGAGCATTACAGAGTTTGATAGACTCAGTTGCCTAATTCCGTGTGGTTTTCCTTTACTTGGTGGTCATTAAAAACGAAATTTTTGTGTTAAATCAGTAGTTTTTGTATCTTTTAAAAGAGCTTTACGGGGATTGAGAGACTCAGTTGCCTGATTCCGTGTGGTTTTTCTTTACTTGGTGGTCATTTGTTTTATATTTTAAAAGAGCTTTACAGGGATTGAGATACTCAGTTTCCTAATTACGTGTGGTTTTACTTTAATTGTTGGTCATTAAAAACGACATTTTTGTGTTAAATCAGTAGTTTTTGTATTATTTTTGTGTTAAATCAGTAGTTTTTGTATCTTTTAAAAGAGCTTTACAGGGTTTGAGAGACTCAGTTGCCTAATTCCGTGTGGTTTTTCTTTACTTGGTGGTCATTAAAAACGAAATTTTTGTGTTAACTCAGTAGTTTTTGTATCTTTTAAAAGAGCTTTACGGAGTGTTAGAGACTCAGTTGCCTAATTCCGTGTGGTTTTCCTTTACTTGGTGGTCATTAAAACGAAATTTTTGTGTTAAATCAGTAGTTTTTGTATCTTTTAAAAGAGCTTTAAGGGGTTTGAGAGACTCAGTTGCCTAATTCCGTGTGGTTTTACTTTACTTGGTGGTCATTAAAAACGAAATTTTTTTGTTAAATCAGTAGTTTTTGTATCTTTTAAAAGAGCTTTAAGGGGTTTGAGAGACTCAGTTGCCTGATTCCGTGTGGTTTTTTCTTTTCTTGTTAGTCATTTGTTGTATCTTTTAAAAGAGCTTTACAGAGTTTAAGAGACTCATTTGCCTAATTCCGTGTGGTTTTCCTTTACTTGGTGGTAAATAAAAACGAAATTTTTGTGTTAAATCAGTAGTTTTTGTATCTTTTAAAAGAGCTTTAAGGGGTTTGAGAGACTCAGTTGCCTGATTCCGTGTGGTTTTTCTTTACTTGGTGGTCATTTGTTGTATCTTTTAAAAGAGCTTTACAGAGTTTGAGAGACTCAGTTGCCTAATTCCGTGTGTTTTTCCTTTACTTGGTGGTGATTAAAAACGAAATTTTTGTGTTAAATCAGTAGTTTTTGTATCTTTTAAAAGAGCTTTACAGGATTTGAGAGACTCAGTTGCCTAATTCAGTGTGGTTTTTGTTTACTTGGTGGTCATTAAAAACGAAATTTTTGTGTTAAATAAGTAATTTTTGTATCTTTTTAAAAGAGCTTTAAGGGGTTTGAGAGACTCAGTTGCCTGATTCCGTGTGGTTTTTCTTTACTTGATGGTCATTTGTTGTATATTTTAAAAGAGATTTAAAGATTTTTATAGACTCAGTTGCCTAATTACGTGTGGTTTTCCTTTAATTGGTGGTCATTAAAAAAGAAATTTTTTTGTTAAATAAGTAGTTTTTGTATCTTTTAAAAGAGCTTTACAGGGTTTGAGAGACTCAGTTGCCTAATTCCGTGTGGTTTTACTTTAATTGGTGGTCATTTAAAAAGAAATATTTTTTTTAAATCATTAGTTTTTTTTTCTTTTACTAGTGCTTTAAGGTGGTTGAGAGACTCAGTTGCCTGATTCCGTGTGGTTTTTCTTTACTTGGTGGTCATTTGTTGTATCTTTTAAAAGAGCTTTACAGAGTTTGAGAGACTCAGTTGCCTAATTACGTGTGGTTTTTCTTTACTTGGTGGTCATTAAAAACGAAATTTTTGTGTTAAATAAGTAGTTTTTGTATCTTTTAAAAGAGCTTTACAGGGTTTGAGAGACTCAGTTGCCTAATTCCGTGTGGTTTTCCTTAACTTGGTGGTCATTAAATACGAAATTTTTGTGTTAAATCAGTAGTTTTTGTATCTTTTAAAAGAGCTTTAAGGGGTTTGAGAGACTCAGTTGCCTGATTCCGTGTGATTTTTCTTTACTTGGTGGTCATTTGTTGTATCTTTTAAAAGAGCTTTACAGAGTTTGAGAGACTCAGTTGCCTAATTCCGTGTGGTTTTACTTTACTTGGTGGTCATTAAAAACGAAATTTTTGTGTTAAATAAGTAGTTTTTGTATCTTTTAAAAGAGCTTTACAGGGATTGAGAGACTCTGTTGCCTGATTGTGTGTGGTTTTTCCTTACTTGGTGGTCATTAAAAACGAAATTTTTGTGTTAAATCAGTAGTTTTTGTATCTTTTAAAAGAGCTTTACAGGGTGTTAGAGACTCAGTTGCCTAATTCCATGTGGTTTTTCTTTACTTGGTGGTCATTAAAAATAAAATTTTTGTGTTAAATAAGTAGTTTTTGTATCTTTTAAAAGAGCTTTATGGGGATTGAGAGACTCAGTTGCCGGATTCCATGTGGTTTTTCTTTACTTGGTGGTCATTAAAAACGAAATTTTTGTGTTAAATCAGTAGTTTTTGTATATTTTAAAATAGCATCAAGGGGTTTGAGAGACACAGGTGGCTTATTCATTTTGTTTTTTCTTTACTTTTTTTTCATTTGTTTTATATTTTAAAAGAGCTTTAATGAGTTTGAGAGACTCAGTTGCCTAATTCCGTGTGGTTTTAATTTACTTGGTGGTCATTAAAAACTAAATTTTTGTTTTAAAATCAGTAGTTTTTGTATCTTTTAAAAGAGATTTAAGGGGTTTGAGAGACTCAGTTGCCTGATTCCGTGTGGTTTTTCTTTACTTGGTGGTCATTTGTTGTATCTTTTAAAAGAGCTTTACAGAGTTTGAGAGACTCAGTTGCCTGATTCCGTGTGGTTTTAATTTAATTGGTGGTCATTAAAAAAGAAATATTTGTGTTAATTAAGTAGTTTTTGTATATATTAAAATATCTTTAAATGGTTTTAGATAATCAGTAGAATAATTACGTGTGGTTTTACGTTACTTTGGTGTAATTAAAACAGAAATTTATGTATTAAATAAGTAGTTTTTGTATATTTTAAAAGAGCTTTAAGGGGTTTGAGAGTCTCAGTTGCCTGATTCCGTGTGGTTTTTCTTTACTTGTTGGTCATTTTTTGTATCTTTTAAAATAGCTTTACAGAGTTTTAGAGACTCAGTTGCCTAATTCCGTGTGGTTTTCCTTTACTTGGTGGTCATTAAAAACGAAATTTTTGTGTTAAATAAGTAGTTTTTGTATCTTTTAAAGGAGCTTTACAAGGTTTGAGAGACTCAGTTGCCTAATTCCGTGTGGTTTTCCTTTACTTGGTGGTCATTAAAAACTAAATTTTTGTGTTAAATAAGTAGTTTTTGTATCTTTTAAAAGAGCTTTAAGGGGTTTGAGAGACTCAGTTGCCTGATTCCGTGTGGTTTTTCTTTACTTGGTGGTCATTAGTTGTATATTTTAAAAGAGCTTTAAAGGGTTTGAGAGACTCAGTTGCCTAATTCCGGGTGGTTTTAATTTACTTGGTGGTCATTAAAAACGAAATTTTTGTGTTAAATAAGTAGTTTTCGTATCTTTTAAAAGAGCTTTACAGAGTTTGAGAGACTCAGTTGCCTAATTCCGGGTGGTTTTCCTTTACTTGGTGGTCATTAAAAACGAAATTTTTGTGTTAAATAAGTAGTTTTCGTATCTTTTAAAAGAGCTTTACAGAGTTTGAGAGACTCAGTTGCCTAATTCCATGTGGTTTTCCTTTACTTGATGGTCATTAAAAAAAAAATTTTTGTTTTAAATAAGTAGTTTTTGTATCTTTTAAAAGAGCTTTACGGGGATTGAGAGACTCAGTTTCCGGATTCCATGTGGTTTTTCTTTACTTGGCGGTCATTAAAAACGAAATTTTTGTGTTAAATCAGTAGTTTTTGTATCTTTTAAAAGAGCTTTAAGCGGTTTGAGAGAATCAGTTGCCTGATTCCGTGTGGTTTTCTTTACTTGTTGGTCATTTGTTGTATCTTTTAAAAGAGCTTTACAGAGTTTGAGAGACTCAGTTGCCTAAATCCGTGTGGTTTTTCTTTCCTTGGTGGTACTTAAAAACGAAATTTTTGTTTTAAATCAGTAGTTTTTGTATCTTTTAAAAGAGCTTTAAAGGGTTTGAGAGACTCAGTCGCCTAATTCCATGCGGTTTTCCTTTAATTGGTGGTCATTAAAAAATAAATTTTTGTGTTAAATAAGTAGTTTTTGTATCTTTTAAAAGAGCTTTAAAGGGTTTGAGAGACTCAGTTGCCTGATTCTGTGTGGTTTTTCTTTACTTGATGGTCATTTGTTGTATCTTTTAAAAGAGCTTTACAGAGTTTGAGAGACTCAGTTGCCTAATTTCGTGTGGTTTTCCTTTACTTGGTGGTCATTAAAAACGAAATTTTTGTGTTAAATAAGTAGTTTTTGTATCTTTTAAAAGAGCTTTACAGGGTTTGAGAGTCTCAGTTGCCTAATTCCGTGTGGTTTTTCTTTACTTGGTGGTCATTAAAAACGAAATTTTTGTGTTAAATCAGTATTTTTTGTATCTTTTAAAAGAGCTTTAAGGGGTTTGAGAGACTCAGTTAACTGATTACGTGTTGTATTTCTTTACTTGGTGGTCATTTGATTTATATTTTATAAGATCTTTACAGGGTTTGAGAGACTCAGTTGCCTAATTCCGTGTGGTTTTCCTTTACTTTGTGTTCATTAAAAAATAATATTATGTGTTAAATAAGTAGTTTTTGTATATTTTAAAAGAGCTTTACAGGGTTTGAGAGACTCAGTTGCCTAATTCCGTGTGGTTTTCCTTTACTTGGTGCTCATTAAAAACGAAATTTTTGTGTTAAATCAGTAGTTTTTGTATCTTTTAAAAGAGCTTTAAGGGGGATGAGAGACTCAGGTGCCTGATTCCGTGTGGTTTTTCTTTACTTGGTGGTCATTTTTTGTATCTTTTCAAAGAGCTTTACAGAGTTTGAGAGACTCAGTTGCCTAATTCCGTGTGGTTTTCCTTTACGTGTTGGTAATTAAAAACGAATTTGTTGTGTTAAAAAAGTAGTTTTTGTATCTATTAAAAGAGCTTTACAGGGTTTGAGAGACTCAGTTGCCTAATTCTGTGTGGTTTTTCTTTACTTGGTGGTCATTAAAAAAGAAATTTTTTTGTTAAATAAGTAGTTTTTGTATCTTTTAAAAGAGATTTACGGGGTTTGAGAGACTCAGTTGCCTAATTCCGTGTGGTTTTCCTTTACTTGGTGGTCATTAAAAACGAAATTTTTGTGTTAAATCAGTAGTTTTTGTATCTTTTAAAAGAGCTTTAAGGGGTTTGAGAGACTCAGTTGCCTGATTCCGTGTGGTTTTTCTTTACTTGGTGGTCATTTGTTGTATCTTTTAAAAGAGCTTTACAGAGTTTGAGAGACTCAGTTGCCTAATTCCATGTGGTTTTACTTTACTTGGTGGTCATTAAAAACGAAATTTTTGTGTTAAATAAGTAGTTTTTGTATCTTTTAAAAGAGCTTTACAGGGTTTGAGAGACTCAGTTGCCTGATTCCGTGTGGTTTTTTTTTACTTGGTGGTCATTAAAAACGAAATTTTTGTGTTAAATAAGTAGTTTTTGTATCTTTTAAAAGAGCTTTACAGGGATTGAGAGACTCAGTTGCCGGATTCCGTGTGGTTTTTCTCTACTTGGTGGCCATTAAAAAAGAAATTTTTTTTTTAGATCATTAGGATTTTTATCTTTTAAAATATCTTTAAGAGGGTTTAGAGAATAAGTTTGCTGATTCAGGGTGGTTTTTCATTACTTGGTGGTCATTTGTTGTATCTTTTAAAAGAGCTTTACAGAGTTTGCGAGACTCAGTTGCCTAATTCCGTGTGGTTTTCCTTTACTTGGTGGTCATTAAAAACGAAATTTTTGTGTTAAATCAGTAGTTTTTGTATCTTTTAAAAGAGCTTTAAGGGGTTTGAGAGACTCAGTTTCCTGATTCCGCGTGATGTTCCTTTACTTGGCGGTCATTTGTTGTATCTTTTAAAAGAGCTTTACAGGGTTTGAGAGACTCAGTTGCCTAATTCCGTGTGATTTTTTCTTTACTTGATGGTCATTAAAAACGAAATTTTTGTGTTAAATAAGTAGTTTTTGTATCTTTTAAAAGAGCTTTAAGGGGTTTGAGAGACTCAGTTGCCTGATTCCGTGTTTTTTTTCTTTAATTGGTGTTCAATTAAAAAGTAATTATTTGTGTTAAATAAGTAGTTTTTGAATCTTTTAAAAGAGCTTTACGGGGTTTGAGAGACTCAGTTTTACCTTGTCACAGTTACATTTTCTTGATTTTTCAAAGTTCATTTTGAATTTCTTTCGTTGAAATGCAAGAGTTGGAATATTTCAGTAGTGTTTGGCTGTGGTTTACCTTGTCACAGTTACATTTTCTTGATTTTTCAAAGTTCATATTGAACTTCTATCTCTGAAAAGCAAGAGTTGGAATAGTTAAGAAGAGTATGTTTGTTTTTTAACTTCTCATATAGGAATTTTATTGATTTTTAAAAGTTCATTTCTAATTTCATTAGTGGAAATTCAAGATTTGTAATTTGTCACTAGTGTTTGCTGCTGTTTTACCTTGTCAAAGTTTCATTTTCCTGATTTTTCAAAGTTCATTTCGATTTTCTTTCGTTGTAATGCAAGAGTTGGAATATTTCAGTAGTGTTCGTTTTTGGTTTACCTTGTCACAGTTACATTTTCTTGATTTTTCAAAGTTCATTTTGAATTTTTTTCGTTGAAATGCAAGAGTTGGAATATTTCATTAGTGTTTGGTTGTGGTTTACCTTGTCACAGTTACATTTTCTTGATTTTTCAAAGTTCATTTTGAATTTTTTCGTTGAAATGCAAGAGTTGGAATATTTCAATAGTGTTTGGTTATGGTTTACCTTGTCACAGTTACATTTTTTTGATTTTTCAAAGTTCATTTTGAATTTCTTTCGTTGAATTGCATGAGGTTTTCTTTTTCAGTTGTGTTTGGTTGTGGTTTACCTTGTCACAGTTACATTTTCTTGATTTTTCAAAGTTCATTTTGAATTTCTTTCGTTGAAATGCAAGAGTTGGAATATTTCAGTAGTGTTTGGTTGTGGTTTACCTTGTCACAGTTACATTTTCTTGATTTTTCAAAGTTCATTTTGAATTTCTTTCGTTGAAATGCAAGAGTTGGAATATTTCAGTAGTGTTTGGTTGTGGTTTACCTTGTCACAGTTACATTTTCTTGATTTTTCAAAGTTCATTTTGAATTTCTTTCGCTGAAATGCAAGAGTTGGAATATTTCAGTAGTGTTTGGTTGTGGTTTACCTTGTCACAGTTACATTTTCTTGATTTTTCAAAGTTCATTTTGAATTTCTTTCGTTGAAATGCAAGAGTTGGAATATTTCAGTAGTGTTTGGTTGTGGTTTACCTTGTCACAGTTACATTTTCTTGATTTTTCAAAGTTCATTTTGAATTTCTTTCGTTGAAATGCAAGAGTTGGAATATTTCAGTAGTGTTTGGTTGTGGTTTACCTTGTCACAGTTACATTTTCTTAATTTTTCAAAGTTCATTTTGAATCATTCAAGAAACGTGATTAAACACGTTTTTAAACTACATGCTATTTACATGCCTTTCCTTGGCACCTTTCCAAACGAGCGGGGATTCCCCGCTGGTTCCTACACATTGCAAAAAAGTAAGCAGTACGAACACTACACGTTTTCAACCAGACTGGTTTTTTAGACAACACACCCACAGAGCAATTTACCTAATTTACCTAACATTTCTAGGTTAACTTACATCAGGTTAAGTGGCACGCCACTTAACCTGATGTAAGTTAACCTAGAAATGTTAGGTAACTTAACCTAATCTAACCTAACCTGACCTTGGTGGTGAGGGTCCTTCCCGTGTCCGGCTTGCTCTGTGGGTGTGTTGTCTAAAAAACCAGTCTGGTTGAAAACGTGGAGTGTTCGTACTGCTCACTCTTTTGAAATGGGTAGGAACCAGTGGAGAATCCCCGCTCGTTTGGAAGGGTGCCAAGGACAGGCATGGAATTAGCATGTAGTTTAAAAACGTGTTTAATCACGTTTCTTGAATGATTCAAAATGAACTTTGAAAAATTAAGAAAATGTAACTGTGACAAGGTAAACCACAAGGAAACACTACTGAAATATTCCAACTCTTGCATTTCAACGAAAGAAATTCAAAATGAAGTTGAAAAATCAAGAAAATGTAACTGTGACAAGGTAAACCACAACCAAACAATACTTAAATAGTCAAACTCTTGAATAACAAATATATAAATTAAATAAGATAAATTAAAAAAAAATACAATATAAATGTGAAAATGTAAGAAACGAAAATTAACTCATGAAAAATTAAAACTCTTGCATTTCAACGATAGAAATTCAAAATGAACTTTGAAAAATCAAGAAAATGTAACTGTGACAAGGTAAACCATAACCAAACAATACTGAAATATTCCATCTCTTGTCTCCCAATGAAAGAAATTCAAAATGAACTTTAAAAAATCAAGAAAATGTATCTGTGACAGGGTAAACCACAACCAAACACCACTGAAATGTTCCAAATCTTACATTTTGATGAAAGAAATGAGAAATGAACTATGAAAAATTAAGAAAATGTAACTGTGACAAGGTAAACCACAAGGAAACACTACTGAAATATTCCAACTCTTGCATTTCAACGAAAGAAATTCAAAATGAACTTTGAAAAATCAAGAAAATGTAACTGTGACAATATAAACCACATCCAAACACTACTGAAATGTTTCAACTCTTGCATGTCATCTAAATAAATAAAATAATAAATTTTAATAATAAGGAAAAGGGAGCTGTCACAAGGTAAACCAAAACATAACAATACTGAAAAATTACAACTCTTGAATTTCAAAGAAAGAAATACAAAATTAACTTTGAAAAATCATGATAATTTAATTGTGACAAGTTAAACCACAACCAAACACTACTGTAATATTCCATCTCCTGCATTTCAATGAAAGAAATTCAAAATGAACTTTGACAAATAGAGAAAATGTAACTGTGACAAGGTAAACCACAACCAAACACCACTGAAATATTCCAACTCTTGCATTTCAACGAAAGAAATTCAAGATGAAATTTGAAAAATCAAGAAAATGTAACTGTGACAAGGTAAACCACAACCAAACACTACTGAAATATTCCAACTCTTGCATTTCAGCGAAAGAAATTCAAAATGAACTTTGAAAAATCAAGAAAATGTAACTGTGACAAGGTAAACCACAACCAAACACTACTGAAATATTCCAACTCTTGCATTTCAACGAAAGAAATTCAAAATGAACTTTGAAAAATCAAGAAAATGTAACTGTGACAAGGTAAACCACAACCAAACACTACTGAAATATTCCAACTCTTGCATTTCAAGGAAAGAAATTCAAAATGAACTTTGAAAAATCAAGAAAATGTAACTGTGACAAGGTAAACCACAACCAAACACTACTGAAATATTCCGAATCTTGCTTTTCAAGGAAAGAAATTCAAAAAGAACTTTGAAGAATCAAGAAAATGTAACTGTGACAAGGTAAACCATAACCAAACACTATTGAAATATTCCAAATCTAGCATTTTATATAAAGAAATTCAAAATGAAATTTGAAAAATCAAGAAAATATAACTGTGACAATGTAAACCGTAAACAAAAAATACTTAATTATTACAACACATTCATATCAACGAAAACAAAATCAAGATGAACTATTACAAATAAAGAATAAGTAAGTCTGAAAATGTAAACCATAATAAAGAACTAATGAAATATACAAACTCATGCACTAAAAATAAATAAATTCAAAATGAACTTTGAAAAATCAAGAAAATGTAACTGTGACAAGGTAAACCACAACCAAACACTACTGAAATATTCCAACTCTTGCATTTCAACGAAAGAAATTCAAAATGAACTTTGAAAAATCAAGAAAATGTAACTGTGACAAGGTAAACCACAACCAAACACTACTGAAATATTCCAACTCTTGCATTTCAACGAAAGAAATTCAAAATGAACTTTGAAAAATCAAGAGAATATAACTGTGACAAGTTAAAACACCACCAAACACACCATAAAAAAAACAACTCGAGCATAGAAAAGACATACAAAAAATATGAAATTATAAAAATAAAGAGAATGAAACTGAGACAAGGTAAACCACAACCAAACACTACTGAAATATTTCAACTTTTGCATTTCAACGAAAGCAATTCAAAATGAACTTTGAAAAATCAAGAAAATATAACTGTGACAAGGTAAACCATAATCAAACACTACTGAAATAGTCCAACTCTTGCATTTCAAGGAAAGAATTTAAAAATTAACCTTAAAAAATCAGTAAAATGTAAGAGTGACAATGAAAACAACAAACAATCAATCCAGAAATATTAAAACTAGAGAATTTCAACGAAAGAAATTAAAAATAAAATATGAAAAATCGAGAAAATGTAACTGTGAAGATTAAAATAATAACCAAACACTACTGAACTATTCCGAATCTTCCATTTCAGAGAAAGAAATTCAAAATGAACTTTGAAAAAATCAAGGAAATGTAACTGTGACAAGGTAAACCACAACAGAACAGTACTGAAATATTACAACTCTTGCATTTCAACGAAAGAAATTCAAAATGAACTTTGAAAAATCAAGAAAATGTAACTGTGACAAGGTAAAACTGAGTCTCTCAATCCCCGTAAAGCTCTTTTAAAAGATACAAAAACTACTTATTTAACACAAAAATTTCGTTTTTAATGACCCCCAAGTAAAGAAAAACCACACGGAATCAGGCAACTGAGTCTCTCAAACCCCTTAAAGCTCTTTTAAAAGATACAAAAACTACTTATTTAACACAAAAATTTCGTTTTTAATGACCATCAAGTAAAGAAAAATCACAGGGAATTAGGCAACTGAGTCTCTCAAAACCTGTAAAGCTCTTTTAAAAGATACAACAAATGACCACCAAGTAAAGAAAAACCACACGGAATCAGGCAACTGAGTCTCTCAAACCCCTTAAAGCTCTTTTAAAAGATACAAAAACTACTGATTTAACACAAAAATTTCTTTTTTAATGACCACCAAGTAAAGTAAAACCACACGGAATTAGGCAACTGAGTCTCTCAAACTCTGTAAAGCTCTTTTAAAAGATACAATAAAAGACCACCAACTAAACAAAAACCACACGGAATCAGGCAACTGAGTCTCTCAAACCCATTAAAGATAATTTAAAAGATACAAAAACTACTGATTTAACACAAAAATTTCGTTTTTAATGACCACCAAATAAAGAAAAACCACATGGAATCCGGCAACTGAGTCTCTCAATCCCCGTAAAGCTCTTTTAAAAGATACAAAAACTACTTATTTAACACAAAAATTTCGTTTTTAATAACCCCCAAGTAAGGGACAACCACAAGGAATTAGGCAACAGAGTCTCTCAATCTCTGTAAATCTCTTTTGATAGATACAAAAACTACTTATTTGAAACAAACATTCTGTTTTTAATGACCACCAAGTAAACAAAAACCACAAGGAATTAGGCATCTGAGTCTCTCAAACTCTGTAAAGCTCTTTTAAAAGATACAACAACTGACAACAAAGGACAGAAAAACCACACGTAATAAGGCAAATGAGACTCTCAAACACGTTAAAGCTCTGTTCAAAGATACAAAAACTATTTATTTAACACGAAAATTTCGTTTTTAATGACCACCAAGTAAAGAAAAACCACACGGAATTAGGCAACTCAGTCTCTCAAACCCTGTAAAGCTCTTTTAAAAGATACAAAAACTACTTATTTAACACAAAAATTTCGTTTTTAAAAACCACCAAGTAAAGAAAAACCACACGGAATTAGGCAACTGATTCTCTCAAACCCAGTAAATCTCTTTTAATATATAAAACAAAGTATTTTATATCAAAAAAATTTCTATTTTAATGAACAACAAGTAAATGAAATACACACTTAATTAGGCATCTAAGTCTCACAAACTCTGTAAAGCTGTTTTAAAAGATACAACAAATGACCACCAAGTAAAGAAACACCACACGGAATCAGGCAACTGAGTCTCTCAAACCCCTTAAAGGTATTTTAAAAGATACAAAAACTACTGATTTAACACAAAAATTTAGTTTTTAATGACCACCAAGTAAAGGAAAACCATAAGGAATTAGGCAACTGAGTCTCTCAAACCCTTTAAAGCTATTTTAAAAGATGCAAAAACTACTTATTTATCAAACAATTTACGTTTTTAATTACCACTAAGTAAAGGATAACAACACGGAAGCAGGCAACTGACTTTCTCAAACTCTGTAATGCTCTTTTAAAAGATAAAACACATTACCTCCAAGTAAAGACATACCACAAGGAATCAGGCAACTGAGTCTCTCAAACCCCTTAAATCTCTTTTAAAAGATACAAAAACTACTTATTTAACACAAAAATTTCTTTTTTAATGACCAGCAATTAAACAAAAACAAAATGGAATTAGGCAACTTAGTCTCTAAAACCCTTTAAAGATATTTTAAAAGATACAAAAAATACTTATATAACAAAAAAATTTCGTTTTTAATGACCACCAAGTAAAGTAAAACCACACGGAATTAGGCAACTGAGTCTCTCAAACTCTGTAAAGCTCTTTTAAAAGATACAACAAATGACCACCAAGTAAAGAAAAACCACACGGAATCAGGCAACTGAGTCTCTCAAACCCCTTAAAGCTCTTTTAAAATATAAAAAAACTACTTATTTAACACAAAAATTTCTTTTTTAATGACCACCAATTAAATAAAAACGACACGGAATTAGGCAACAGAGTCTCTCAAACCAAGTAAAGCTCTTATAAAAGATACAAAAACTACTGATTTAACACAAAAATTTCGTTTTTAATTACCACCAAGTAAAGGAAAACCACACGGAATTAGGTAACTGAGTCTCTCAATCTCTGTAATGCTCTTTTAAAAGATACAACAAATGACCACCCAGTAAAGAAAAACCACACGGAATCAGGCACCTGAGTCTCTCAAACCCCTTAAAGCTCTTTTAAAAGATACAAAAACTACTGATTTAACACAAAAATTTCGTTTTTAATTACCACCAAGTAAAGGAAAACCACCCGGAATTAGGCAACTGAGTCTCTCAAACTCTGTACAGCTCTTTTAAAAGATACAACAAATGACCGCCAAGTAAAGAAAAACCACACGGAATCAGGCAACTGAGTCTCTCAAACCCCTTAAAGCTCTTTTAAAAGATACAAAAACTACTTATTTAACACAAAAATTTCGTTTTGAATGACCACCAAGTAAAGAAAAACCACACGGAATCCGGCAACTGAGTCTCTCAAACCCCTTAAAGCTCTTTTAAAAGATACAAAAACTACTTATTTAACACAAAAATTTCGTTTTTAATGACCACCAAGTAAAGAAAAACCAATGGAATTAGGCAACTGAGTTTCTCAAACACTGTAAAGCTCTTTTAAAAGATACAAAACTACTGATTTAACACAAAAATTTCGTTTTTAATGACCACCAAGTAAAGAAAAACCACAAGGAATTAGGCAACTGAGTCTCTCAAACTCTGTAAAGATCTTTTAAAAGATACAACAAATTACCACAAATTAAATAAAAACCACACGGAATTAGGCGACTGAGTATCTCAAACCCCTTAAAGCTCTTTTAAAAGATACAAAAACTACTGATTTAACACAAAAATTTAGTTTTTAATGACCACCAAGTAAAGGAAAACCACACGGAATTAGACAACTGAGTCTCTCAAACCCCGTAAAGCTCTTTTAATAGATACCAAAACTACTTATTTAACAAACAAATTTCGTTTTTAATGACTATCAAGTGAAGAAAAACCACACGGAATCCGGCAACTGAGTCTCTCAATCCCCGTAAAGCTCTTTTAAAAGATACAAAAACTACTTATTTAACAAAAAAATTTCGTTTTTAATGACCACCAAGTAAAGAAAAACCACATGGAATCTGGCAACTGAGTCTCTCAATCACCTTAAAGATATTTTAAAAATATAAAAAAAATAATTATATAAAAAAAAATTTCTTTTTTAATTAGAAATAAGTAAAGAAAAACCACAAGGAACCAGGCAAATGAGTCTCTCAAACCCCTTAAAGCTCTTTTAAAAGATACAAAAACTACTGATTTAACATAAAAATTTCGTTTTTAATTACAACCAAGTAAAGGAAAACTACACGGAATTAGGCAACTGAGTCTCTCCAATCCTTTAAAGTTCTTTTAAAAGATAAAAAAACTACTTATTTAACACAAAAATTTCGTTTTTAATGAGCACTAAGTAAAGAACAACCACACGGAATCCGGCAACTGAGTCTCTCAATCCCCGTAAAGCTCTTTTAAAAGATACAAGAACTACTTATTTAACACAAAAACTTCGTTTTTAATGAGCACTAAGTAAAGAAAAACCACACTTAATTAGTCAACTTAGTCTATCAAACCCCTTAAAGCTCTTTTAAAATATACAAAAACTACTTATTTAACACAAAATCTTCGTTTTTTATGGGCACAAAGTAAATAAAAACCACACGGAATCAGTCAACTGAGTCTCTCAAACCCCTTAAAGCTCTTTTAAAAGATACAAAAACTATTTATTTAACACAGAATACATGCAAGCAGATACCATGTGAATTCCTATACACGCAAGAAAATAACTGAGTTATTTTTACGTAAAAAATTTCAACCTAAAACCATTCTAATTATAGCATCCCATTTCTCATTCTTTAATTACCGGTGAGGCATTCTTAACCATCACAATACCTTTACGCAAATACTTTTTCGCAAAAAATTCGCAAATCTCGTAAACTAAAGATGTAATTACCCTTTTCAAAAACATTAGTCCTTCTTTTAATAAACCCATGAAACGAAATCATTATTATAGCGTCACACAATCTCACTCCTATTTGCATAAATGGAATGCATTTAGCGTTCGTATTAATTGGTTTAAAAACATTTTAGCCAGGTTAAAAAAAAAAAAAAAACCTACTAAACAACTTACAGATGAATGACCACGGATTTAACCTAAAAAAAAAACTTGTATATCATGAACTAGACAACTACGTCAGAAAAACTTTTCCTTAAATTGCGTAAATCTCTTTGAAAGGGTGTAATGCCCCTGTAGAATAGAATTACCTACCAGAAAAACTGGAAGGAACATAAAGTGGCCGAATTCAAAAGATGGATACTACTCCCGTCAAATAGCTATTTGCTATCTAAGTTGATAGCAAAGCGTGGTTTCTGATCGAGTTTACAATATTTAAACAATTGTTTTTTGGGGTTTAGGGGGGGGGAGGTACCTAGGTTAGGTTACGTATTTAATATATGCTATGCTTTACCCCCATCCCTATTGTGCAAATATATAGCCCAAAGTTGTTTCTAAACTTTTTCATATTCATCCTCTTTTATTTTATTTCATTAGCATTAACCAAACTTGACTTCTTACGCGCATAGCGGCATCTTAGATATAATGTACCAGTACCTTTTCATATAATATCAGATTTTATTGGGGGGAGGGGGACAAGAGACTCCATATCCAGATAGTCAAGGTGTATTTGATATAATAGTTTTATGGGGGGAGAACTGCTCCTCTTTGAATTTTTTATTCATTATGCTAGATATTGATATCTATCGGAATGGAATTCCATAGAAAAATGTCAAACAGACTCCAAGCTCTTGAAACTAAATGAAAGATAATAAATCGACTTTAATTATAAAAGTCTTCCCCAGTCATCTATGATTGATGGCCTAATTATCACCAATGGATAAAGGAACTAACGGTTTGCAATGTAAAATGTATCATATTGTCTAAGTACTTATCTTCTAATTGATGAAGTACTTTGCTTTACCAATGGTATCTCTTAGAAACTGGACAGGAATATAAATACTAATAGCTAGAAATAAATAACAAATATGTGCTTTATTATACAAACAGTAGCTAAAATGGGTACACCCAGGTAAGTGTGTCCTTCCAGCGAGTATACCCTTGGAAATTTCTGGGATATCTTAGCAGAGCGAACGATTTCTATGACCGCAAAACTGATCGGATAACAAAGACTGAGACATGTCCAACTTTGCTACTAATATCTCTTTGCGAAAAACGGGCTATTCTATAATAAAGGGCTCTCACCCCTGAGGATTTTAAGTATCTTGTAAATCCCGGAAGTAAACTTATTAAACTTTTCGACTTTTCTGAACTAAATAGTCATCTAAGAATTCTTATTCGATACCTTTTGGGTTTACAGGGGTGCCCTGCAAAAAGGTATGGGAGGGAGGCTGGCTATCCTTCAGTCAGTTTCAGCTCGTAAACAGGACGCTAGAACTCCCAGTTTGCAATCGAATGGGTCCCCTCCCAAGTTTATACAAACACGCCTTCCATACGAACTGATCAGGGGCAAAAATGGATAGGAGTTACATGACACTTAAATACAAAGCTAGTGTGTTGATTCTGGTATAACATCCTACTGTTCTTTGAAAAACAGGACAAAGGGAAAACATATCCCCAACGGAAAGTGATTTATTTCCAAAGCCCTGATATCATAAAAACGGTTTTCCAGAGCAGTTGAATAAGGTCATTTTTTTCTGATCAGGTGGTAGTCACAGATCGTAGGAGGAGAAAGATTCATGAATGAGCCAACCGCAGTTGAAAAGTGAATTCAACAATGCCTTCAATTGCGTACTAGCTGACTCATAGCAAGGAAAGAAGTGATTACACCTCATCGATGTCCGATTGTTTCCCCTACTTATATATCAAGACAAATGAGTTGCTTAAACAGTCTTTATTGGCGGAAATCCAAATAGGCAATGAGACAATACTAAAAACGCCTTACAATCCCTATTCTTTATTGAGTTCTGAATCTACAAATCATTTTCTTTCCCATCTATTAAGTGCGACACAAACAACATGCAATCAAAAGATTTCGGATATCCTTTTTCTATCCTTAGAACAAATAATAAACCAGGTATTGGTTATCAATATACTACCAAATAAGCCATTTTTTGGTTCCAGACGAAGAGAAAAAGGGAAATAGAATTAAAACACGCTTTTTCTGTTCCCATTGCAACTATACGGAGAGAAAATACGGTTATTTCAGAATTATAAAGTTTTTCTAATATGTTAGTTTTACGCTCTGTGCTCTCTTTTGCTCTATGCTCCGTTTGACTTGATGTTTTAGGCCTCCAATCTGTGGTATTTATGAAAATGATACTTTAGCCGTGTCATTGTAGAATGGAAAACTAGTTTTCTGTGAAAAGTATTTATGTATTCAAATAGTTTTTTAAGTTTGTGAAGTAGTGTAAGTTTGTTAAGTTTGTGAAGCAGTTTGAGAATGAGCAAGGATGTCTTAGTGAGGAAATTTAGAAATGCAGCTACGATTATTAGCGAAAACCAAGGTTTCCCGCTGAAATTTTTCCAGGAGAGGGGGGAAACACCAGTATAGCAGTGGCGGGATGGGGACACAAAAAATATATTTTAGGATACCTTTTTTAAGAATAAGTTTAGTTTAAATACATTTTTAAAAAAAAGGCTAAAATAAAAAGAGTAACTAACTTTGCATACAAATGAAACAAAACATACAAATGAAAATTTTCCAGCAGGGGGGGGGGCAACAGAATAGCAGTGGTGGGTGCTGGAACAGAAATATATTTTTGGGTACATTTTTTAGGTTTATTTGAGATACATATTGAGAAAACTCTTAAATAAAAAGCGTAACTAACTTTGCATACAAATGAAACAAAACATACAAATTATAATTTTCCAGCAGGGGGGGGGCACCAGAATAGCAGCGGTGGGTGCTGGAACAGAAATTTATTTTTGGGTACATTTTTTAGGTTTATTTAAAATACATTTTGAAAAATATTCTAAAACAAAAAGAGTAACAAACTTTGCATACAAATGAAACAAAACATACAAATGATAAGTTTCCAGCAGGGGGGGGAGGCACCAGAATAGCAGCGGTGGGTGCTGGAACAGAAATTTATTTTTGGGTACATTTTTTAGGTTTATTTAAAATAAATTTTTCTAAAACTAAAATATTCTAATGACTTCAAGTGAATTTCAAGTCACTATTTTGTTAAAAATCGTTCAACCATCAGATATTAAAACTCCAGGGTCGACAAAGCCCCCCCGGGGCCCAGGGATAGGTGTTGTAAGCTGTACTCTGGGGATATATATGGTTCTTATATAAGGGATACTCGTATAAACTTCAGAGAGGGCTCATTTGATTGAAAATAGAAAGTTCTAGTTCACTTTTAAAGAGTAAAAAAAGACCGAAGATTAATCTAGTCCCCCCCCCGCCCTTTTTCCCCTAACCCATCCGATAAAAATTTTGAGATAGCAATTTTGTTAAAAATAATTCAAACATCAGATAATAAAAACTCAGTGGTAGACACAAACCCATTTTTTCACTTTGATATTGTTACTTTGATATTAGTTTTTATACTTTGATGAATATTTCATTTTTTTAAGGTTTGATTTTGAAATAATTTTTTTTTGTAAAAACTTGAAATTTTTCGCAATCAAAAACGAACAAAAATTAATTAAAAAAAAACTTTCCGAAAAATAAGTTTTTCAAAGAAAAGTAAAGGCCATTTTAAACTCATGCTCAGCTGATACCAATACCTTTTAAAATTCAAACTCAAAACGAGCAGAAATTACTATTAAAGAACAAATGAAACCCAAAAAGAACAGAAATTAAATAAACAATCATAGTAAAAACATACAACAAGTAATAATATGAATGAATACATAGATCTTAAAGCGAATAATGCTTAGATTGAATATGAATATCAAGTTTAAAATGAAAAAAAAATTCCTATTGAAGTATAAAGTAAACTTAAAACAAACATAAATTAAATATACAATCAATGCAAACAAACATACAATATAGATTAATGTAAATGAATAAAAAAATCTTAAAACTAGTGACACTTAAATTTAATCTGCAACTAAAGCTTGAAACGAAACAAAATCACCACAAACAAGAGTTTGGATATGACCTCCTTCTCTCACTGTAAAAGTCTAAAACCTACTGCGTCATTTGCGCTTTACTGAAAACTATATGCGTCTTGAACAGTATTGGAAAGTAGCTTATAAACAACATCAAATTGAATATTTGATGAATAATGATATTAATTGTTGAAAGATCCATCAGTTCAAGAATTTATTTCACTGTACTTGTACTTTTATTTTCAATACAGTAAAAACTGGAAAAGGAAATATTTGTAATATAATCCGTTTTCAGTTTTCAGTGACGCAGTAGGCTTTTGGTTTTTTATTTACAGTTAGGAAAGAAGGCAGTATCCAAACACTTGTCTGTAGGGAAACTATATTCGTCTTAAACAACTTAAAAAGAGCTAATAAATTAAACTGAATGTTTTATGTATAATGATATTAATTGCTTAAAGCTCATCAGTTCAAAATTTTAGTATAATTTTAATGTTTATTTTCAATATTAACTACAAAAGAAAATATTTGTCATAAAATTGGTTTTCAGTAAAGCGCCAATGACGCAGTAGGTTTTAGACTTTTACAGTAAGAGAAAGAAGTCATACCCAAACTCTTGTTTGTGGCGATTTTTGTTAGTTTCAAGCTTGATTTGCATATTCAACTTAAGTTTCACTTGTTTTATAATTTATTTATTAATTTACATTAATGTCTATTATAAGTTTGTTTGCATTGATTGTTTATTTAATTTCTGTTCGTTTTAAGTTTCATTTATACTTCAATAGGAAAATATTTGTTTCATATTTTAAGCTTGATATTCATATTCAATCTAAGTATTTCTCGCTTTAAGATCTATTTATTCATTTATATTATTACTTGTTATATGTTTTTGCTATGATTTCGTATTTAATTTTTGTTCGTTTTGAGTTTGATTTATTCTTTAATTGTAATTTCTGGTCGTTTCGAGTTTTAATTTTAAACGGTATTTGTATCTATTGAGCTTAAGTTTAAAATGGCCTTTACTTTTCTTTGAAAAACTTATTTTTAAATTAGTAAATAGAAAAAGGGAAATACATCCATCACCTCAACTCCTCACTCTTCAAGCTGAACAGTTTTTTGGGCTTAAAAAAACCTTCTTTTTCCAGTTCGATTGCCCTTTTGTTTCAGTAAGTGTTCTTCAAAAATTTGGGAAAAAATTCAAAATTCTGAGTAAAGAGTAAGGAGTTAAGGAGGAAAAACCCTCCTCATATAATGAATGATATCTGTTCAGATAGGTTACAAAACTGCTCCTTACTTTCGGTTGAAAAGAAAACAACTTTTTTTTATTTTATTTAATTTCAGATTGTGTTTAAAATCATGCCCATGCTTGACCAAGATATAATGTAGGGTACCTGCCCCTTAAACCTCTGGTTTATTGCTCTTAAAATGTATATATCAATAATTGTAAATTAATTAGTAACCCCCTACTTTTTGAGTTTTTCTGACTTATGAATTAAATGTTGGATTGCAATTTCAATTTTGGATAAAACTAGAATATACTTAAAAAATTTGTGATGAAAAGTATTTTCGTTCAACAAGTCCTTATTACCATTTCAACAGTTGAATTTTGGGTGAACAAAGGCGGGTATTATTGTTCGTATAGATATAAATTCTGATTTTCTACGTGATTGAAGCCATCCAACCTCTGCAATATGATTCTCTGATCGATTAATACATTATATGCATATGTTTAAACACATTGAAACATTTCATATAAATAAAAAAGGGAAATATTAAATTTCAAACTTGCTGGAAACAAAGTTCCTAGCAGCATTTCCTACTCGCCAAAGAAATTACCTTGCAGGGCTCATAATAGCCTGCCTCGACCTAGAGAAATATTTTAAATAATTCCTACTCCCCCTCCCCCTGCTTCTTTGTGTATTTATCTGAAGGCTAATGGAGAGTCAGGAGTTTTGACATTAAAAAGATTTTCTTAGGCATCTTCCCCCACCCTCGGTCGCACCATGACCCACCTCCCACCCCCTTCCTGATAGCTGATTCGCAATTACACATCATCAAGACATTTTCATAAGAAAATAAAGTGAATCAATAGTCATCAACAGTCATCAATAGAATCAGTAGTCACCATGCAGCATCAATTCCTCCGTGGCTGGGAAGCATAAAATATAGTTTTTGATACTTTTTAAAGGTTTAGCTTCTCATAATTCTAAATAGATTGCAAATTGGTTAACTTTAGGGTATTTTTGATACTATAAAATGATAGAATGCGTTTTCTTGGCACATTTTGTGTGGTCACTTAAAAAGGAACTTTTAATTTGCGTTCCAACGAGTTCCCTCCAAATCCTCTAGGACCTTCGGTCTGATGTGATCACCCTTGAAAAAAAACGTGAATCCGCGATCCTTCTTCTAGAAAAAAAGAATAGAAAATTAAATGTTTTCCAGATTGGAGCTTTAAACCTCAACGGTAGGTTTATCTAATATGATGAATCTATTAAAGCGATTTTCACTAAGATCACTTGCTTTTTTGGGATGGCTCTACCCCTTTTCGAAAACGAGGCCCATTTTCTCAGATGTATTGCCTTTGGTTGGTAGCATTAAAATTTTACATATTTAGAATCAGCATAAAACCCAATTTTGTTGATGCGTCAGTTGTCATCAAAATTTAGTTTTTAGTTTTGGTGAATATTGGCTCGATAAAGAATGATAAAGAATTTTATTTGATCTTGTTCATCTTATTCAGTTGAATTGAAGTATTGACAGAAAGAGGGTGAATTTGACAGCTAGATTGTAAATTTAAATTTAGTTTTTCTTTCACTATTCTTTAATTTTTTTAAATATCGAAAGATATAAGGGATTTCAATTTAAAGTTGGGAATTGCCCTCTTATGAAAGTGGTGAGGATGAGTTTTGAGTATGGACCCTTAGGAATGCAGATCTTGGTTAAAACCCACTTAATAAGCTTCTGATATAGTGGAAACCTGCTGATCAAAGGCAGATAAATTGTGTTTCCAGGAATGAAAACAGAGACTAAAAGATCCCCTTAAAATCTGTTTTTAGGTTCCTTTCCCTACTCCTTCTGTAGCCTATTCTAATTCTTAAGGAATTGTATAAAAACAAGCCTACACCTGTTATAATGTTGGGTTACAATAAATCTTTCCGTAACTTTGTTTTGAGGCTGATTTTCTTTTACCCTTGGTTTTAGACATAATGGATAAAGGTTAAATACACAATAATGCATAATTTTTAAGTATATTTTTGGCTAAAGAGATTTATCCCATTGTTGGAAATCCTCGCCGTTTAAATTTTACTAAGTTTTGTTTCATTTGTATGCAAAGTTTATTATTCTTTTTGTTTTAGAATATTTTTCTAAAACAAAAAGGGCACTAGTACTCTCGATTTTCAATTTAACGAGCCCTCTTTGAAGTTTAAACGACGACCCCTTCTATACGAAGTGCATTTGGTAAAAAAATAAATGGAGTGTGAGGGGAGGCTAGCTGCGCTCCAATCACTTTTGACTCTTAAAAAGTGAAATACAACTTTCAATTTCCAATCAAATGTGCCCTCTATGAATTTTATGTGAGCAAGCCTTCCATAACATATAACATACATATAGCCTTCCATAACATACAACCATATATGCCTCCAGGGCATAATTTATAACGCCTACCCCCCCGACCCTGGGGGGCTGTGTTGACACCGGAGTGTTTTGTTATCAGAACTTTGAACTATTTTTAACAAAATGCCATTCTCAAAATTTTTATCCGATGCATTTAGGGAGTGGAGGAGAGGAGGGGGGAATAGTTGCCCTCCGATCTATTTTGACACTTAAAAAGTGAACAAGAAATTTAATTTCAAATCAAATGAGCCCTCTCCGAAGTTTATACGAGCATCCCATCCATATGAACTATATATGCCCCTAGAGCATTACCCATAACGCGTGCCTCCGGGCCCTGGCAGGTTCCGTCGATACAGGAATTTTTCTTATCTGACCTTTGAACTATTTTCAATGAAATGGCTATTATATAATTTTATCGGATGGGTCGGGGACAAAAGAGTGTGTGGGGGGGGGGGGGCTAGTTGCCCTCGGATGTCTTTTGACTCTTAAAGAGTTAACTAGAGCTTTAAATTTCCAATCAAATGAGCCCCCTCTGAAGTTTATTCGAGCATCCTTTTCATAAGAACCATATACGCCCCCAGGACAATACTTACAACGCCTATCCGGTGGGCTCTGAGGGGTGTTTTTGTTATCTAATTTTTGAACAAATTAAAAAACACTGGCTATCTCAAAATTTGTAGGGGACGAGTTTGGGGAAAAAGAGCTTGGGGGGCTAGTTTAAATCTTTTGACTCTTAAAAATTGAACTAGAACTTTCATTTTCCAATCAAATGAGCTCTCTATGAAGTTTATATGAGCATCCTTTTCATAAGAACCATACATGTCCTTAGGGCAAAACTTAGAACGCCTTCCCCTGTGCCCTGGGGGGTTCAATTGACACCGGCCTTTTTCTTATCCAACCTTTGAACTATTTTTAACATGATATCTATCTCAAAGTTTTCATCAGATGGGTTGGGGGATAGCTGCCCTCGGATCTCTTTTGACTATTAAAAAGTGAGCTTGAATTTTTAATATCCAATCAAATTAGCCCTCTCTGAAGTTTATACGAGCATCCCTTTCATACGAACAATATATGCCCCAGGGCACAACTTACAACGCCCGCCCCCGAGCCCCGGGGGGTTGTGACGACGCCTGAGTTTTAGTTATCTGACTTTTGAGAAATTTTTAACTTAATCACTCTCTCAAAATTTTTATTGGATGCATTTTGGGAAAAGGGGCGTGGGGGGCTAGTTGCCCTCCAATATGTTTTGACTCGAAAAAACTTAACTATAACTTTCTATTTCCAATCAAATGAGCCATCTCTGAATTTTTTACGAGCATCCCTTCAATAGGAACCATATATTCCCCAAGGGTATAACTTACAAAACCTGCCCTCGGGCCCTGGGGGGGCTGTGTTGACCCCCAAGTTTTCGTTATATGGTCTTTGTACTATTTTAAAAAAAGCTATCTCAAAGTTCTTATCGACTGGGTTTGAGGAAAAAAGGGCGTCGAGGGGGGGGGGGGGCTAGATGCCCTCCAATCTCTTTTGACTCATAAAAAGTGAACTAGAACTTTCAATTTCCAATCAAATGATCCCTCTTTGAAGTTAATACGAGCATCCCTTCCATAAGACCCATATATGCGCCCGGGACACAACTTACATCGCCTGCCCCCGGGCCCTGGTGGGTTATGTCACCCCCAGGATTTTTGTTATATGATCTTTGAACTATTTTTAACAAAATAGCTATCTTAAAGTTTTTATAGGATATATTTGGGAAAATAGGGTTTAGGGGGGGGGGAAGCTGGTTACCCTCCAATATCTTTTGACGCTTAAAAAGTGAACTAGAATTTTCAACTTCCAATGAGCCCTTTCTGAAGGTTATACGACAATGTTGTCTGTACAAAACCTTATATGCTCCCAGGGCATATCTTACAACCCTTGCCCTAGGGCTTTGGGGAAGTTGTCATTCTCAAAGACCTAATTTCCAGAACTTAAAACTACGTTTAATAAAATGGCTGTCTCAAAATTTTGATTGGATGTGTTTGGGGAAAAGGTGGGCGTGAGAGGGGGGTTAGTTGCCCTCAAATCACTCTCGACTATTAAAAAGGGCACTAGCCCTTTGAATTTCCAATCGAATGAGCCTTTTTTAAAGTTTTTACGACACCGCCTTCTATAAAAAAAACCTTATATGCCCCCAGGGTATAACTTAAAACCCTTGCCTTGAGGGTTGTGGGGGAGTGTCCTCCTCAAAAACATATTTTCTATCTGAAAATCAACTACACTGAACAAAATGTCTATCTAAAAAAATGCCCTCCAATCACTTTCGACTATTAAAAAGGGCACTATCCTTTTGAATTTCCAATCGAATGAGCCTTTTTTAAAGTTTCTACGACAACGCCTTCTATAAAAACCTTATATACCCCCAGGTATAACTTATAACCCTGGCCCTCGGGTTTTCTTTTGGGGGGGGGGGTGTCCTCCTCAAAAACATATTTTCTATCGAGAAATCAACTACGCTGAACACAATGGCTATCAAAAAATTTTGATTGGATGTGTTTGGGGAAATGATGGGCGTGGGGGGGGGCGAAAGTTGCCCTCAAATCACTTTCGACTATTAAAAAGGGCACTAGTCCTTTGAATTTCCAATCGGATGAGCCTGTTTTGAAGTTTCTACGACAACGCCTTCTATAAAAACCTTATATGGCCCCAGTGCATAACTTGAAACCCTTACTCTGTGGGGGATTGTCCTCCTCTAAAACATATTTTCTATCTGGAAATCAACTACGCTGAACAAAATGGCTATCTCAAAATTTTGATTGAATGTGTTTGGGGGAATGATGGGTGTCGGGGGGGGCTAGTTGCCCTCTAATCATTTTTGACTATTAAAAAGGGCACTAGAACTCTCAATTTCCAATCGAATGAGCCCTCTTTGAAGTTTCTACGACGACCCCTTCCATATGAAGTGCCTCTGGGAAAAACAATAATAATAATAAATAAATAATGAAACATTGGAGCCGTATGGCCTTTACTATAGGCAACCCTGAGGGTTGTGGGGGATTGTCCTCCTCAAAAACATATTTTCTATCTGGAAATCAACTACGCCGAATAAAATGGCTATCTCAAAATTTTGACTGGATGACAAGGCCGTATCCAGGGGGGGGGGGGGTTACCCGGTTTGAACCCCCCCCCCCCCGAAATTTTTGACCGAGTCGAAAATTAGTAGAACATTGGTAAAAGTCAGTAAAATTAGTCGAAAACTGAGTCAAAAATTAGTAACCCCCCCCCCGAAAAAGTAAAAAATTAGTAAACCCCCCCCCCCAAAAAAAAAATCCTGGATCTGCCCTTGCTAGATGACTATTAAAAAGGGCACTAGAACTCTCGATTTCCAATCGAATGAGCCCCCTTTGAAGTTTCTACGACGACCCCTTCCATATGAAGTGCCTCTGGGAAAAAAAATAATAATAATAAATAAATAATAAAACATTGGAGCCGTATGGCCTTTACTATAGGCCAGCGTTGTCTCTGATATGAAATGTTTTGAATGTGTTTAAACATATGCATATAATGTATTTATCGATCAGAGTATCATATTACAGAGGTTGGATGGCTTCAGCCACGTGGAAAATCAGAAGTTCTATCTATATGAACAATAATACCCGTCTTTGTTCACCCAAAATTCAACAGTTGAAATGCTAATAAGGACTTGTTAACGAAAATACTATTCATCACAAATTTCTTAGGTATATTCTAGTTTTGTCCAAAATTGAAATTGCAACCCAACATTTAATTCATAAGTCAGAAAAACTGAAAAAGTAGGGGGAGGTACTAATTAATTTACAATTATTGATATATACATTTAAGAGCAATAAACCAGAGGTTTCAGGGGCAGGTACCCTACATTATATCTTGGTTAGGCCTGGGCATGATTTCAAAAACAATCTGAAATTACATGAAAAAAATAGTTGTTTTTTTCAACCGAAAGTAGGGAGCAGTTTTGTAACCTATCTGAACAGATATCATTCATTTTACGATGAGGCTTTTTCCTCCTTAACTCCTTACTCTTTACTCAGAAGTTTGATTTTTTTTCAGATTTTTGAAGAACACTTACTGAAACAAAAGGGCAATCGAATTGGAAAAAGAAGGTTTTTCTAAGCACAAAAAAATGTTTAGATTAAAGATTGAGGAGTTGAGGTGATGGCTGTAGCCCTTATAGATAGAACAATTTGAGTTCGTTAAAAGTTTTAAAGTTGCTCCGTGCTTTTAGTTCAAATTTTTTTTTAGTTGTTTAATTAAATTTCATGAAACAGTACAGTTTAACCCGATACTTATGCTAACCCAGATATGCTAACCTCAAAAACATAATTTCTATCTGGAAATCCACAACACTGAACAAAATAGCTATCTACAAATTTTGATTGGATGTGTTTGAGGAAAAGGTGGGCGAGAGAGGGGGCTAGTTGCCCTCAAATAACTTTCGACTATTAAAAAGTTCACTGGACCTTTGAATTTCCAATCGAATGAACTCTTTTTCAAGTTTCTACGATAAACATTTCAATAAAAACTTATGTGCCCCCAGGGCATAACTTGTAACCCTTGCTCTGAAGACTGTAAGGGGAGTGTCCTGCTCAAAGGTAATAATTTCCTGAACTTTAACTGCGTGGAACAAAATGGCTATTTCAAAATTTTGATTGGATGTGTTTGGGGAAATGGTGGGCGTGGAAGGGGTGTTAGTTGCGTTCCAATTACTTTTGACTATTAGAAAGGGCACAAGCCATTTCAATTTCTAATCAAATGAGCCCTTTTTGAACTTTCTACGACAATGCTTTCTATAAAAACTTTATATGCCCCCAGGGCATAACTTACAATCCTGGTCCTGAGGGCTGTGAGGGGGTTGTCATCCTCAAGGACCAAATTTCCAGAACTTTAAACTACGTTGAACAAAATGGCTATCTCAAAATTTTGAATGTAAGTGTTTGGGGAAAAGGTTTCCCCAAACGTTAGACCTTTGAATTTCCAATCGAATGAGCCTTTTTTGAAGTTTCTATTACAACGCCTTCTATAAAAACCTTATATGCCCCCAGGGCATAGCTTACAACCCTTGCGCCTAGGGTTGTGGGGGAGTTTCCTCCTCAAAAACATATTTTCTGTCTGGAAATCAACTACGCTGAACAAAAAGGCTATCTCAAAATTTTGATTGGATGTGTTTGGGAGAATGATGGGTGTGGGGGGGCTAGTTGCCCTCCAATCACTTTCGACTATTAAAAAGGGTACTAGCCCTTTGAATTTCCAATCGAATGATCTTTCTTGAAGTTTCTACGACAACGCCTTCAGTAAAAAACTTATATACCCCCAGGGCATAACTTAAAACGCTTGCCCCGAGGTTTGTAGGGAAGTGTCCTCCTCAAAAACATATTTTCTATCTGGAGATCAAGTACGCTGAACAGAATGGGTATCCCAAAATTTTGATTGGATGTGTTTGGGGGAATGATGGGCGGGGGGGGGCTAGTTGCCCTCGAATCACTTTCGACTATTAAAAAGGGCACTAGCCCTTTGAATTTCTAATCGAATGAGCCTTTTTTGAAGTTTCTACAACAACGCCTGCTATAAAACCTTATATACCCCCAAGACGTAACTTAAAACCCTTGCCCCGAGGGTTGTGGGGGAGTGTCCTCCTCAAAAAGATATTTTCTATCTGGAAATCAACTGCGCTGAACAGAAAGGCTATATCAAAATTTTGATTGGATGTTTTTTGGGGAATGATGGGCGTGGGGGGGATAGTTGCCCTCCAATCACTTTCGAATATTAAAAAGGGCACTAGCCCTTTGGATTTCAAATCGAGTGAGCCTTTTTTGAAGTTTCTACGACAACGCCTTCTATAAAAACCTTATATGCCCCCAGGGCAAAACTTAAAACTCTTGCCTTGGGGGATCTGGGGGAGTGTCCTCCTCAAAAATATATTTTCTATCTGGAAATCAACTACGCTGAACAAAATGGCTATCTTAAAATTTGGATTAAATGTATTTGAGGGAATGATGGGCGTGGGGGGAGTTGCCCTCCAATCACTTTCGACTATTAAAAATAGGCATTAGCCACTCCAATTTCCAATCGAATGAGCCCTTTTTGAACTTTCTACGACAACTCCTTCGATACGAAGTGCCCGGTTATGGAGAAAAAAAAAACCAAAAACACATTGTGCCCACATCGTTCTTTACTTAGGCAGCGCTAGCGCGCTGCCTATGATAGCAGTCCATCGAACGTAAGGATGGGTCATTATCTATGCATTTTTCAAACAGCAAAGAATAAAGAATTTATTTATCCTCTAGGCCAACAATACGCATTCTATACTCTGCACATCAACAACTTTTTTGAAAGCAGTGGGAAAACTATTATTAAAAACCAGAAGAGAGTGCAGGATTTAACAACTAAAAGCTGTGGTTTTCATCAAAAGATGTGTTTTCCGATGTCTTGTCTGTACTTACAATTAATTTCTCAACGTTTACGTCGACAACCATCGCCTGAATGACTTCTTAGTGGAAATACACTTTCATACCTGTATAATATTGATTTCAGTGCCCTACGAATAAAGTCTTCTAAAAACTTTTGTAAATTTGTATATTAATGAAAATTTACATGTACATAAAAATGGATCTTTCCTCCTCTTTAAATTTCTTTTTCTACGTATAGGTAGCTGTCGAGAACAAATAATGGCAGCAGATCATCTGAATTCACTGTGTATTGATGTTGATGTGCAAAGTCAGGGTCACATTTTCTGCAGTGCAATGTAACTTCACCCTTATTGTATCTCTTTGTGAAATCAATGATAATTTTTTCATTCTTATTGTAAAATTCACGTATTTCAATTTGCTTATTTGAAGCGATATCCCGTGCAGTGTTTTCAAATGGCGAATCACTTTCTGTAACAGTCAAATAAAAATCAGTAGGCTTTAGTAACCAATGTCTTCACAGCGATTACTCTTGTTATTTGAACAGTCAAAGCGTAGACCTGATTCTTCCTAACCAAATAATTTAAAACCACGACGACACCAGTCTCTTAGAAATAAACTAAAATCTCGTTTAGGGTTCTTTCCAATCACACCGGTAATAGGTATTCTCCTACTTGTCATATTTATCATAGTGACGATTGGATAATAGGAATCATCTAGTGTGAGAGTCACAAATCTCTTCAAGACAGGGAATACAGTATTTAATTTGCACTTCATATCCTCTATGAAATTTAAACGGATTGCACAATTTACACTTTTCATCAAAATCGTCAACATTTGTACGATTCTCACGGGACGACCAGCCGTCCAGTATATATATGCATAGTTGACATGTATAGAATATTTTTATATTGAAAAACCATTTGGATAGTCCTAAATCATTATTGAATTCCTAAGGTAGTCTAACAATCCATAGTCTATGTATAGTAATTCAAGTTGGAAATTTATCTTTCACAATATCATCAAGAATTCTTTTAGAGAATATTTTCTTTTGCGCAGATAACTTTTGAAAGTGATCATTTAGATTCAGACGTTTTTCCAACATCACAAGACTCCGCATGATTTTATATTTCATAGATCCTTCCTCTTCTTACTTCGGGAATATCCGTAGAGAAAGGAACGGGTACCTACTAAAAATATCTAACAAGAAAAAAACCTTTTCAATTTAGAAACATTATTATTTTATAATTACAATAACATACATATCACCAATTCTTCACATACTTTGTCAAGTTATGATCCTCAATATATTTCATTATTGTATTTAAAGCAGCTTGAAGTCCAATTATATGCATTCTATTGAGTTTTGCTGCAAATCATATCTGCTCCTCCAATTTAATTTGCTCAAAGATATCACATATCTTGTATACATCTCATCCCATTCAAGGCATGGTCCTGATCCTCTTGTAATTTCTACTGCTATGTTTGGTACTGCTGTCTCTGCATCATTACTGCTACCAGCTCCGCTGTCAGCTTCCAATAGTGTAAATAAACTACTACAATTGAAAATCCAGACTTATATTGGGTTTGTTGCTACGGCTTGTTGCTAGGGCCTCATGGCTATATATATATATATATATATATATATATATATATATATATATATATATATATATATATATATATATATATATATATATATATATATATATATATATATATATATATATATATATATATATATATATATATATATATATATATATATATATATATATATATATATATATATATATATATATATATATATATATATATATATATATATATATATATATATATATATATATATATATATATATATATATAAATTCCTCTTTCCATAGAGGAATTTTTCATGGGGAAGGGAATTTTTCATGAAGGGGTGCCGGATTTCCCAGCATTATTTAAAAAACGATCAGAAATTAAATTTAAAAAAAAAATGTTTCTTCAACTGAAAGTAAGGAAGAATATATTTATATATATATATATATATATATATATATATATATATATATATATATATATATATATATATATATATATATATATATATATATATATATATATATATATATATATATATATATATATATATATATTATGTTCTCATGGAAGTGTGCAAGTTATATATCTCTTGTAGTATGCTGATGGGGGAAGGTCCATGACCAGATCTAAATGCTAGGTAAACCAGTTATGTAAATTTTGTGCCTTTTATGAGTAATTAGGGTAATAATAATCACGAATACGTCTCTATTTGTTTCTTTTCCAGGGGTGATTGTATCGAAACAATGGGCCTACAACGTCAAAATACGGCTCATTGAAAAGGAAATTAAAAGTTATAGTGCCCTAATTAAATGACAAAAGAAATTGGAAGACAACTAGCCCCTCTTCCTTGCCCCTTTTACCCCCAAAATCGTCCGATCAAAATTTTGAGATAGCCATTTTGTTCAGTGTAGTTGAAAGGTCCGAAACTCTGCCAGTGGAGATAAAATGACCCCCCATAGCCCCTAGTGATAGGTCTTTTAATTTATAAAATTTGCCCTTTGTTTACGTTTAGTTACTGGGAAGTTTGTATACATTTTTTGGGGGAGGGGGGTGAATTTTCTGCTTGGAGGATTTTCCACAAGGAAAATTTTCAATGGAGAGGGTGTTTTCCAGTAGGAACTTTTCAGGGGAAATTTTACACTTCGGAATATGTCAAATTTCTTATGCTAAATTCGTTTTATTTGTCTTGCTTTCTCTTTGCCGACTCAATTTTAAGTGTGTACATGTTAAGGTCAATTGTCCATGGTATATTTTCTCCAGAATTGAACTGTCTAGATGATGTTTCTGTTGGTAGAAGAGATTTTTCCGTGGAGGTAGAGCTGGAGTTCTCGGTAATATTTAAAAAAAACTATCTGAAATTAAATTTCTTATTAAACATAGATTTTCAACTGAAAGTAAGGAGCAAAATGAACTTAAAACGAAAGGAAATTATTGCGTATATGAATGGGGTTGCCCCCAACTCAAAACCTAGCTCTCTTCATTACAGTTCGAGTTTTGTCAAAATTCTTTGATAATGACTCCTGAAACACAAGGTTAGTTTGATCAAACAGTTCGTGGTAACGAACTGTAAGTAAGGAGCGACCCGGCAAAATGGTAACCGAAACTCTAGAAAACGATATTTTGATACAAATAGATACATCAAAAGAATTAGATTTTAATTCTGATTTCAGATATATAATTTTTAGTCTTACCCATCAAAAGTTACGCGCCTGAGAAAATTTGCCTGGTTTTCGAAAAAAGGGGGAAACACCCCCTAAAATTATAGAACCTTAATGAAAATCACACCATAAAATTCAGCGTATTAGAGAACCCTACTGTAGAGGTTTCAAGCTCTTATCTGCAAAAATGTGGAATTTTGCATTTTTTGCCAGAAGAAAGATCACGTGTGCGTGTTTATTTGTTTGTTTTTTTTTTTTTTCTTTTTCCCAGGGGTGATCGTATCGACCCAGTGGTCCGAGAATTTTTTGAGAGGGCTTATTGGAATGGGAATTAAAGTTTTAGTTTGCTTTTTATGTGACATAAATGGAGAGCAGCTGGGCCCCCTCCAACACTCATTTTTTCCCAAAGTCATCTGATAAAAATTTGAGATAACCATTTTCTTCAGCATGTTTGAAAATATTATAGGTTTGTAATTTAGGATGACTTAATACCCCAAAGTTCCCAGGGGAGAGCTGAAAGTTATGAACTTTACCCAATGTTAACATATAGTATTGGTTATTGGGAAGTATACAAACGTTATCAGGGGAGATTTTTTCTGGTAGTGGGAAGGGGGGGTGGTGGTGGTCGGTGGTTATGTGGGAGGATCTTTCCATGAAGAAAGTTTTCATGGGGGAAGGGACATTGCTATGAAGGGGACGCCGGACTTCCCAGCACTATTAAAAAAAAGATCAGAAATTAAATATAAAAAAACAAGTTTTTCAACTGCAAAAGCAGCAACATCAAAACTTTAAACGAACAGAAAATATTACAAATATGATTAGGTTCACCCCCTAGTCAATACCTCGCTCTTTAATCCAAAGATCTTTTAGTACTTTCATAAGAGCTATTTATTCTAAGTAACGGCCTTTTTGATTAATCGGTCATTTTTAAAGAATCTGAACAAAATTCGAACTTTAGCTTAAAGAGCAAGGTATTGACTAGGGGGCGAGCCCTCTAATATACGTATTAAAAATATATAAATATATAACTTCGTTAGGTAAGTTAATTCGTAAGTTGCGTGTATTAATTGCTAATAAAAACATTTGTAAATAAAATGCAACAACTTTCGAGAAAGCTATTTAACAAATGAAAGTAAAATTAATATGCAAATTTAGTTTTAATTATTCAAGCACGGTGAGCCAAAATCGAAACCTGCATTAATTCAAAAACGTTCACAAATTAAAAAAAAACAAGTTTTTTTTTAACTGAAAGTAAGGAACGACCTTAAAACTTAAAACGAACAGAAATTATTCCGTATATGAAAGGGACTGTCCCCTCTTCAACGCCACGCTCTTTACGCTCAAGTTTGACTTTCTCACAACTCTATTTTTTTTTAAACAATATACTTTTGTTTTAATTGCAATTTTTTTTAAATTAAGTTTAACGAAAATCCGACCATCAGATTCCGCTTATCAAAGAACACTATTAAAGAAGTTTCAAACTCCTATCTGCAAAAATGTGGAATTTTACATTTTAGTTAACTTTAACGAAAATCACACCATCACATTCAGCTTATCAAAGAACACTATTAAAGAAGTTTCACGCTCCTATCTGCAAAAATGTGGAAATTTGCATTTTTTGCTCGAAGAAAGTCCACGATGAATGTTTTTTTTTCAGGGGTGATCGTTTCGACCCAGTGGTCATAGGAAATTGTGTGAGGGCTCATTCGAACGTAAATTAAATGTTCTAAGTGACCAAAAAACTGGAAGGTAGCTATACCCCTCCCACGCTCATTTTTTTACCAAAGTCACTTGATTGAAATTTTGAGATAGCCATTTGTTTCAGCCTACACGAAAAATGTAAAAACTATGTCTCTAAGGATGACTTAACCCCCCACAGTCCCAAGTGGAAGGGCTGCAAGTTTCGAACTTTGCCCATTGTTTACACATAGTCTAGGTTATTGTGAAGTATACAGACATTTTCCCGGGGTATTTTTTCTGGTAGGGAGGGGGGGCTTGGGGATTGGTTTACATGGGAAGATCTGTCCATAGAGGAATTTTTCATGGGGAAGGAAATTTTCCATGAAGAGGATATTGGATTTCCCGTATTATTTAAAAAATAATTGGACATTAAATTAAAAAAAAAATGTTTTTTAAACTGAATGTAAAGAAGAATATGAAAAACTTTACTAACAGAAATTATTACATATATTAGGGGGTTCGCCCTGTCGTCAAAACCTCGCTCTTTACGCTAAAGTTTTTCTTAGTACTTTCAAAAGAGCTATTTATTATAATTAAACGGCCTTTGTAAAATTGTAAAAGAAAAGAAAAGTAAAATTTTTATGCAAATTTTGTTTACTTATTCAATGACGGTGAGCCAAAATAAAAGCTACATTAACTAAAAAAAGATCAGAAATTAAATAAAAAACAAGTTTTTTAAACTGAAAGTAAGGAGCGACATTAAAACATAAAACGAACAGAAGTTATTCCGTATATGAAAGGGGCTGTTCCCTCCTCAACGCCTCGCTCTTTACGCAAAAGTTTGACTCTGTCTCACAACTTTATCTTTTAAAACAATAAAAAACTTTAGCGTAAAGATCGAGCCGTTGAGGAGGGAACACCCCCTAGTCAATACCTCACTCTTTAAGCCAAAGATTTTTTAGTACTTTCATGAGAGCTATTTATTCTAAGTAACGGCCTTTTTGATTAAGCGGTCATTTTTAAAGAATCTGAACAAAATTCGAACTTTCAAGGAGGCACACTTGTGCCTCTATAAAGAGGTGACCCACCACAATGTTAAGCGATTTCCCGTCCTAGCGGTCACAGAGAGGCAGCGGTGATCGCATTTCGTAGCCCAAGCTCCAACTAAGAAACGTGCAAAATTTCACCCCCCTCCGACTTTATCTTCATGGGCAAAAGTGGGCCGGAAGTTTCAACCCTCCGACCACAGCCCCCCTTTAACGTTGTCTGATTGGGCTGAAATTTAGAGGTTAAGCTTTCCTAGGGCCCGGGAGCTTATCGTCGTAATTTCAGCAAGTTTTGTGGGGATTTGCTTGCGTCAAAAATAGATTCCACATACTAAAAATACACGTACAATTGTGTCTCTTTGGTACAGCGGTCGATACTCCTGACTGTCAGGCGGAAGACCCGGGTTCGATTCCCAGTCAAAGGAAATTTTTTATATACTGAATTTAAAGTTTAAAAAAGAAACTCAGTTTAGTTTTTAAATTATTTGAAAAAAACTACGTTTTCTAAAGAGTTAAAGAGGCTGAGTTACAAGGTCGACCCTTAAAACGTACAGGGATTAGGAGGCACAGTTGGGGGGCTGTTAAAGAGGCTGAGTCACAAGTTCGAATCTTAAAACGTACAGGGATTAGGAGGTGCTGTTGGGGGGCTACCGCACCCCAAACCCCCGCTTCTGTATATGAAAGGGGCTGTGTCCTCCTTAACGCCTCTCTCTGTAAGCTAAAGTTTGACTTTCTCACAACTCTTTTTTTAAACAATAAAAACTTTAGCGTAATGAGCGAGGCGTTGAGTTTATATTGAATTTAATGTTTAAAAAAGAAACTTAGTTTCTTTTTTAAATCCAATCTATTAAATCCTTTGGATCAACAGGCGTCTCCAGAAGAATATCACAGTCGGCCTTCAGGTTACAGGTAAGTCTCCACTGCTTTGATAACATGGGGCCTGGGAGCTTAAAACCTTAATTGTTGAAATTCCTAAAAGCAAAGTATTTCAACATTATATTAGATCAAAACAGTCCTCTCAACCTGATAAGACCGACTGCAAGCTTCCAAAAATTCCAGCTACTTCCCAGAAGTTTTTTTTGTCGAGAAACAAAAATCTTACTTTGTATTTGCTTGCCTCGAAAATAGATTGCAGAGACTTTGACAAAAAGCCGTTGGGTTTTTCTGTTGCCGAGCTAATAAAAATAAAGATCGTCAGAGAATATGGTGGGGAACATCAGTACTTCTACCATCAGAATTTTAGTTGAATTAACGATGCTTTGTATTTCTAGACATACAAAGATTACATTCCCTATCTAGCGTAAAAGTTTAAAAAATGTACAAGTATCAAGATTGAACGAATCCCAATTTCGGCAAAAGGCTTCTTGAAAACACCCTGTCGAGAAAGAAAAGAATAATACACAATCATCTAACAGTTAGTCAAGCAATAATAAGTAATAAACTGTACAAAAACGTGCAGAAATTATTTGAAAAAAACTACGTTTTCTAAAGAGTTAAAGAGGCTGAGTCACAAGTTCGAACCTTAAAACGTACAGGGATTAGGAGGTACAGTTGGGGGGCTGCCGCCACTCAAACCCCCACTTCCGTATATGAAAGGGGCTGTGCCCTCCTCAAAGCCTCGCTCTTTACGCTAAAGTTTGACTTTCTTACAACTCTTTTTTTTAAACAATAAAAACTTTAGCGTAAAGAGCGAGACGTGAGGAGGGCACAGCCCCTTCCATATACGGAAGCGGGGGTTTGGGGGGTGGCAGCCCCCCAACTGCACCTCCTAAACCCTGTACGTTTTAAGGTTCGAAGGTGTGACTCAGCCTCTTTAACTCTTTACAAAACGTAGTTTTTTTCAAATAATTTTTATTTAAAGGTTGCGAAAGCGGGGGGTTTGGGGGGTGGCAGCCCACCCCCCAACTGTACCTTCTAATCCCTGTACGTTTTAAGGTTCAAACTTGTGACTCAGCCTCTTTAACTCTTTAGAAAAAGTAGTTTTTTTCAAATAATAGCTTAAAGAGCGAGGTATTCACTAGGGGGCGAACCCCTTAATATACGTATTAAAAATATATGAATATAGAAGTTCGTTACGTAAGTTAATTCGTAAGTTACGTTTATTTATTACTAATAAAAACGTTCGCAAATAAAATTAAACAAGTTTCGAGAAAGCCATTTAACCAAATAAAAGTAAAATTAATATGCAAATTTTTTTTTAGTTATTCATGTGCGGTGAGCCAAAATCAAAACCTGCATTAATTCAAAAACGTTCACAAATTAAATAAAAAAAAAGAAGTTTTTTTAACTGAAAGTAAGGAACGACGTTAAAACTTAAAACGAACAGAAATCATTCCGTATATGAAAGGGGATGGCCCCTCCTCAACGCCTCGCTCTTTACGCAAAAGTTTTTTATTGTTTTAAAAATAAAGCTGAGAGATAGAGTCAAACTTTAGCGTAAAGAGCGAGGCGTTGAGGAGGGGACAGCCCCTTTTATATACGGAATAATTTCTGTTCGTTTTAAGTTTTAACGTTGTTCCTTACTTTTAGTTAAAAAAACTTGTTTTTTTATTTAATTATAACAAGAATAATATATTTTAAAGTACCAAAAAACTTCAGTGTGAAGAGTGATGTGTTGAGGAGGGGGCAATCATCTTCATTTGCGTAATAATTTCTGTTTGTTCTAAGTTTTAGGGTTCCTTCTTACTTTCAGTTGAAAAACTTGATTCTTAAATTTGATCAAATATTTGATCAAAAATTTTAAGTCAATTTAAGATTATAACAAATGTATTAGTTAAGCTTTCCAGCTTTAAAGATAGTAATGCCGCAATGTTGCACATTCTTTTCTACAGACCCATGAAGTGTAAAGAAAATAAACAAATGATATAGACATTTATTTTGAAGCTTCATTCAATTAAGAATGTTTATCTGACGCACGACAAAATTAGGTAAATTGGTGTACAATTGAAATTAAGCCAATAGGGAGGAGGTCCTGTGGATTTTTTTTGTATGTGGTGGAGTGTGCTTAAATTAAAAAAAAAATAAATCTTCTAAGCCATGATTTTCTAAATTTCCATGAGCCCTGAGATAGATATGGAAGGAGGTTTGTGCGACAGCTTACAACTGTGACTTCCACTACTCGCAGCTGATACTACATTTACTTGTGACTACGTCCTGGAAAGGATGAGGGGATTTTAAAGAAATAAAACTTATTATTTGCATGCTTGTTGTCAAAAGGGCGTATTACCAACATCTTAGGAACGACTGATGGCATTAAGTTGAAACTTTCATGGCTAGTTGAACAGTGCTGATAGGTAAAGGATAGCAGTGATGCCCCTCTGCTTTTAAAGGCACAGTTAGGAGGTATACTATTGAAGCTACTAGTCCCTTAAGACGTTATTATGCGCCACTGGGTCTTACGCAATATATGGTATAGTACCTCTGATTTTTAGAGAATAGGGGTTTCTTTCCATCAGGATTTCGTTGGATGTTATGTAATAGGTGTTTTTAGAGTTCAGAATCCACTGAGCAGGTGGGGAAGCCTAGATAATAGGAAGTGGTTACTTATGATAAGGGTCACGCAATCTTGCATAACTTGGTAGATTTATTGAGAATTATATAATCTTGCAAGGCTTATTTCTTAAGGGGATCATGGGGAATACCCACTTTTAACTGAGCACGGCACACACGTGGGTGTTACGTAATGACGGTGCACACGTGGGATGCTACGTAATGACGTTGCACACGTAGGATGTTCCATCAAGACGGTGCAGACGTGGGGTGAGAAACTAAGAAACTTTGTTAGTATTAAGGAAAAAGATGTTACTTTTAAGGAAAAAACTTGCTAGTATTAAGTAAATTTGTCACTTCTAAGAAAAAAATTGTTAGTTTTAAGAAAATCGTTCTACTTCTAACAAAAAACGTGTTAGCGTAAACCAAAAATTGTTACTTCTATGAGAAATATGTTATAATTGACGGAAAACCTGCTGCTATTCGAAAAAATTTCTAACTATGACGAAAAACCTATTACTTTGCGGAGAAATTTGATAGTATTAAGTAAAAATTTTGTCAGTATCAAGGAAAAAGTTATTACTTCTAAGAAAAATGTTTTAACGTAAACATAAAATTGTTATATCTAAGATAAATATGTTATCTATGACGGAAAGCGTACTGCTATTAGAGAACATATGTTACTATTAAGAAAAAACATGTTACTTTCGAGAAAAACTTGATGGCATTAATTAAAACTTTGTTAGTATCAAGGAAAAAGTTGTTACTTCTAAGAAAAAATTTGTTAGTGTTAAGTAAAACTTGCTAATTCTATCGGAAAACTTGTTAGCATTACCAGAAAATCAGTACTTCTAAGAGAAATGTGTTATCTTTGACGAAAACTTGCTGCTATTAGAAAAAAATTTGCTACTAATATGAAAAAAGCCTGTTACTTCCAAGATAAATTAGATATTTAGTAAATCTTTGTTGGTATTTAGAAAAAAACTTGTTTGGATGTCTTAAAAAATTAAATTATTTAGAAAAAAAAACTGAAAAATGTTTAGGGAGTAGTGATGTCAGAGGGGTGCCGCAGAGTATTAATAGTGTTGCAAAGTGCCAGGAATTGCTTGAAGTGTCATGTTCTAGCAATGAAATGCCGAGTTCCCGCTGTTCAGAAAATGAAAACGATGCTTACTTTATATTCATGAGCTTGTTTTCGGCGGGAAAAGGTTGAAAATATCCCAGGGGTGATGAGGCGTGATGCCACGTGGATAATGCAGGGGGCAGGTTTGTAATGCCACAGTGGTCTGGAGTGTTTTGGAGGTTATTATGATGGTCTTGGCTTGTAAAAACTTGAATCAATGCTTGGAAGTATGTTAATTAACAAGAGATGTTTGACAAAATGTCTTGGACGTGAGGGGGCGATGTCAGAAAGTACCACCGAGCATTATAATGTGGCATTGTGGCGTGAATTGCTCAAAATGTCACACTAGCGATAAAATGCAGAGTTCCGTTGATCAAGTAAAAACAGTGTTTAATTTAGATCCATAAACTGACTTTCTGTTTGAAAAGATTGAAAATTTTCTTGAGTAGGGGGAGTGGTGAGGAGTGGTGCTACTTGAATCAGGGAGGGGAGGTATGTCATGTCACGGTGGTGTGGAGTGTTTTGTTTAGTATATTATGATAAGCTTGGCTTGCAAAAACTTGATTCATCGGATTGAAGCATAAACTTTAACAAGAAATGTCTGAAAAATGTCTTGGAGGTGATGATGTGATGTCAGAGGGGCAGTCAAATAATGTCGCTGTGGTGTGAATCCTATGGAGTATTGTGTTTTATAGCTAAAAAATTAAGGTGGAGGCGTTAAAGAATTTTTACCGTGGAGGGGGATACTGAAGATTTAACTTGCACTCAAAGAAACGCTTTATCTTCGTTAAAAAATATCGGAAATACATCAATGGTGTCTAAAAATTGCATCTAATACCCACCGTGTCCTCTGGAAATGATTGCCAGGGGTGAGGGGCAGCCGTATATTGTCACAATGGTGTGAAACATAGTCCTGGCTTAATGAAACGAGGCATTTTCGTTAATAGCACTCGAAAATATTTCAATAGTGCCTAAAAATTTTCATCAAATATCAACCTTGCCCTCTGGAAATGATTACTAAGGGGGAAGGGGTGGTGATGGCAGTCTTAAAACTTCGACGTAAGAGTCTTGTTTTAAAGGTTCTTTTAACTAGTGTTGTATTTTATATCCGATTTCAACTTTAATTCCTGGCGCTTTCAACATGCCGAGTCGAACTTCGACTCCATTCAGCAAAACAAAATTACTCTCTCTTTTCACCAGTTAAGACTAAGTTTTTGCTAAACGATGGGCGATAAAAACATATTAGGAACAATAATGTATGAAAAAGATGTTTCTGTCTTCAGTAGAATGTATCTATGGAATTTGCTTGGCTTATGTTCCTTCCTGTGCTATTTGCTTGGCTTATGTTCCTTCCCATGCTATTTGCTTGGCTTATGTTCCTCCCTGTGCTATTTGCTTGGCTTATGTTCCTTCCCATGCTATTGCTTGGCCTATGTTCCTCCCCGTGCTATTTGCTTGGCTTACGTTCCTTCCCATGCTATTTGCTTGGCTTATGTTCCTTCCCATGCTATTTGCTTGGCTTATGTTACTTCCTGTGCTATTTGCTTGGCTTATGTTCCTTCCCGTGCTATTTGCTTGGCTTAGATTCCCTCCTGTGCTATTTGCTTGGCTTATGTTCCTTCCCGTGCTATTTGCTTGGCTTATGTTCCTTCCCATGCTATTTGCTTGGCTTATGTTCCTTCCCCTGCTATTTGCTTGGCTTATGTTCCTCCCCGTGCTATTTGCTTGGCTTATGTTCCTTCCCATGCTATTTGCTTGGCTTATGCTCCTCCCCGTGCTATCTGCTTGGCTTACGTTCCTTCCCATGCTATTTGCTTGGCTTATGTTCCTTCCCATGCTATTTGCTTGGCTTATGTTCCTCCCCGTGCTATTTGCTTGGCTTAAGTTCCTTCTCATGCTATTTGCTTGGCTTATGTTCCTTCCTGTGCTATTTGATTGGCTTATGTTCCTCCCTGTGCTATTTTCTTGGCTTACGTTCCATCCTGTGCTATTTACTTGGCTTATGTTCCATTGGTACCTTTCCAAGCAAAGTGATTAAACATGTTTTGAAACTACATGCTATTTGCTTGCCTTATGTTCCCTTGGTACCTTTCCAAGCAACGTGTGCAAAAAGCGAGCAAACCTATAAAGTGGTCAAACACGTTTTGAAACTATAGTCGAGATTGTATGACGCAACCAGACTGGTTTTTGAGGCAACACCCGTTTTTTAGGGCCAATCAGAGAGAGTGGAGGTTACTCTATATACGATAACTTGATTGGTAATTGGATTCGAATAAAAGGAGTGATTTTCATTCGCCCTTGAGATTTTTTATACAACGGGCATGCGTTAAGATTAAACTTTCATAAATCTCTAACACACCATGGATAACGCATCTGATATTATTGACTTGGAAGCTCTGGCTACATCGATTTATAATGTGAGTTCATTTTAGTAAATTTTCTTAATTCATTTCCAAATAAAATCATTTTACATAGTCACCCCTCCAGTAATTTCAAATTCAGGGCATACCCCTCCCCCCAACAATACAAACTCTACTTTATGATGTTTATAGTCGCTAGAAAGCGTAAAATGCGCTCTTTTTTCCATTACGTAAACACCTCTGTTTACGAGTTTAATTTATTCATTAGAAATAATTCTTTCGTTCAAAAATGTCATTTCCCCATTGTAAAAATATAGTATATTTTTTTTCCGGTCTAGATAAAACCATGTGTGTTACATCCTGTTACAATAGGGACGATTTCATATGAAACCTTTGCATGCGCATTATCTAAATTAAGAAAACAAAGGAATGGAGATGACTAAGAGGCTTTTATAAAAATATTTCACTAATCTCCTTTCTTCTATGATATTAATGGGGTGTCAGATAGGAACGGAAACGATTAAACGCTACTTACAGATTTCACGCACAGTGTTTATATGGGGAGAAGTGGCGAAGGGACAATGTATCAATTCTAACACCTTCATTGTGAAGTGAAAACAAAGTGTTTCTTCGCATGAAAAGTAAGGGGGGGATTCTTTGTGCAGACATGTATACCCTTTGACAAGAAAACTAATGTGGTCATTCGGACACCCAACACTGAAGTTTAGTGTTTGGTTAGCTTTTAATTAAACCATATTTATGGCTGAATATTTTTAGATCTATATTTTAAATCATTGTATTGGATTTGATGCAGCGGGGGTACTAATTTTTCTTCTGTAAAAAAGGGAATCGTTTTTCCATACTAAATTTTTTCTTCTTTTTAAGGACAATTTTGAAGAATGCGTGCCTCCCCCTCAAAAGAGAGCTAAGGCTAATGGTGCTACTCCAATGCAACAACTGGAGATAGCTGAGCCATCCAGGGCCACGCTTTACCAGCCCCCTATGTCCTCCATGCAGGCAGGAATACAGTCTGGTGAAAAACCGAAAAGAGAATGGGCGGCTGCTCACAGAATGGTGAACCCCGCTGGCTCATCTATACAAGCCAGTGACATCGCCGCCGCCATCAAATCTATGCAAGGAACAGACATCACAGTCCCATTTATCCCCCATCATGCTTTGCCAGGACCATCCGACACACAAGTGCAGTCTGAAGTTGGAAATGTTAGCATTTTAAAAGCTGATCGCTATTTTTTATGGATGGCTAGATTTGTAGGAAAAAAGAGCCATTTTTTTGGGGGGGGGGGGCTTTTTAAGCGTTCACTTTTTTTTATTGTAATTACAAAAAATTAACTAAGTTCTATTTTGGCTACTTTATATGAAGTGTGGAGGCAAGTATTTAATTAAAATAATGTTAGGAGGGGAAATTAAGTTTTGAGGGGGGTGTAAAAATGATACTTATTTAATACCCCGGTAAACATCTGGCTTAATATGCTTCAGGAGAAATAAGGCTATTGCTTCCTTGACAAATATTTTTATAATGTACTTTACTTTATTGCTGTTACAAATAGTAGATTGTGCGCGTGTGTGCGTGTGCGCGCACGTGTGTGTGTGTGTGTGTGCGTCTGAACGTGTGTGTGTGTGTGTGAGTGCGCGTGTGCGTATGTGTGTGTGCGCGTGAGCGTGTGTGTATTTGTGATAATAACAAAATTTATAATTTATTATGCATTTGTTTTATAAATAATGATATAAGCAAAAATGTTTAATTTATAATGCATTTGTTCGATAAATATGAGTTCAATTAAGAAAAAAAAATTGTTTTATAAATCCAACTAAGAAAAAAAAATAGTGCTATAATTGTGATAAAACTTTCCTCAAAGAAAAAAACTCAATCCATTCATTTTAGTTTCAGGGGGAAGCTACAAAAACAACTGCCTTCTCTGGCCCAGGACTTCAAAATATCATGGGTAATTGTCCACTGTCGATGATTTTAGTGAAGGTACGTCATCTAGTATCCCCCTGGATTTTCAATTTACAACGGAAGAAATGAATAGCCTTATGGAAATTGTTGGATCTAATGTTTCCGGGGATATTTTTGACGGTGACTTTATTATTAGTGAATTGGGTCCTGTGCAAATAGGTGCAGGACATGAAAATAACGTCGCGTCCCCGGAACTACGTGAATTTTATTGTGCTGGAATCTGCTCTAGGTCACTTGAAAACACATAGGGCAGATTTTAATCCTCCCGAGGAAAATCTTTTTGACGGGAGTGTCATTTTAACAGACCCTGTAAATGTTCTTCATACATACATCGACCGAATTCGAGCACTTATTGAGATTCAGAATTTGGGGGGGGGGGGGTCAGGGGGGTTAAGGCTTCAGTCAATCAAAACGTTTATTTACAAAAGGGGACATCTGGGGACATTTTTTATTTTCATTTTTTAACGGGCAACCAAACTTTTTACCCTGGTCTAAATGAATTTGAGGGTAACTTTTTCAATTCGGTCAATAAATTAATATCAACTTTGGACACATTTAACGAGAGGGGGAGCGGGTTCACAATTTTATACATTGAAAATTTGGATCTGAATCTCAGTAGATCTAAAAAAAACCTTTAGTTTAAGGGGGGCGGGTAGTAGTCGACGAATAAAATGCCACACAGATTTGTCGGCTACAGGGGGGGTTCAGGGTTTCGATTTTTAAACAGGACTGCAATGCTTTAAATATGCATTTTTAGCAGCAGCCCATAAAACATTAAAAAAGATTCAACAATAAAAATCTCGACAGACTTGCATGTAACGGTGGAGACAATTTCCCTAAAGTAAATTTTGATTGTTTAGAGGGGAAGTATCCGGTGTCCTTAAAAGAAATAACCATATTTGAAAAAGCAAACGAAAATCTTGGGATGGGGGTGGTTGTTCTCCAGTATGACACGGAATTTGTAAATGGGGGAAAGAAACCGAATAAAAAAGGGGTTTTATATTCAGTTAGGACACCGTTGGTAGATAATGTTAAAAATTAGGTTTGGGTTGTCTATGAGCCCCCCAAAGATATATATTCCTATGGTCATTTTTTCTCCGTTACGGCAATAGGTCGACTCTTATCTCAAGGCACAAAGAAAGGGGAATGTCACTATTGCCCCATGTGCCTTTCCTCATTTAGATCTGAAAGAACATTCACAGATAACAGGAGATATTGTAAAATTCATGGCAATCAAAGAATAGAAATGCCGGCAGAAGGCAAAGATACTTTACAATTTAAAAACTTCTAAAATTACCTGCTACAGGTTGATAAAGTATCTTTAGATTGAGAATCAAGACTGTTGGAGGTATCGGACCCATCAAGGCCATATATAGTCAAGGAACACAAACTAGTTGCGTGTTCCTATGCGCATGCCCGTCGCGATTCCAATAATAAAATGCAATTAGACGAGTTTTTTTTTAATATGGATGAGGAAGGTAGCACGGAGAAACTATTCGTGTGTTTAATAGAAACAGCAGATGGTGGAACTTCAGGATTATGTCACACCAACTACCCAATGTCATTATCAGATAAGCAGCAACGGGCACTAGAAAAGGGGACAATTTGTTGGGTTTGTAGGGGTGCTCTTGCCCCAAAAGACGCAGTCCAGGATGAAAATCATCTTATTGACCCCGATTCAACGGGAAAAAGGAACTTTCGGGGGTGGGCTCACAATTCATCTAATTTAAAAATTAAACAGCAACTCTTTCTTCCGGTTTTTATACATAATTTTAACTACGATTTGATGTCTGTGCTACCAGCAATGGCATATCTTCAAAGAAATGGAACAGTGGATGATGCATGGGTGATAGACAGCTTTTCCTACAAAATCATTACTAAATCGTCAGAACACCTGCTTGTTTTGGAATTTATATGGAGAATATTTGAAGGCTACATTGAGAACATGAATAAAATTCGCTTTTAGATTTCTAAAGTTTTTCACCCAAATCATTGAGTGAATTAATTCAAGTGCAGAAAAACGATGACGGCTGCAACGCTTTCCCCCTTCTCAAGCAACAATTTCCAAATGATTTATATGATTTGTTGACGGTCAAGGGCATATATGTTTATGATTATTACTGTTCCATGTCAAGATTCACCGAGGAAACTATTCCCTCGATCGAATCGTTTTACGACAGTCTACACGATCGTAGGTGCACCCCTGATGAATACAGTTTTGCTAAGAAAGTGTGGGCAGAGGGAGGATGTAAAAATAAATTTGACAATTGCAAGCTGTATTTGTCGAGAGATATGCTAACTTTGTTAGACATTATGTGTAAAAATACAGAAAAAATCTGTAAGGAATTTAATCTTGATTTAAGATACTATTTTTTATCTCCTCATCCTATAATGAACCTCATCCTAAAAATGAGCGGGAAAAAATCATGCTGATCACCGACATCGATCAGCACCTCTTCATCGAGAGAACAATGAGGGGTGGATAATTTTTGCACGGGGATCGTATCTTGGAAACTGATCCAACTGGAGAGAAGACGGGGACAAAATCAGATGCAGTTTTTCTTGATGTGAATTCCCTCTACCCCTTGGCCATGTCCCAGAAGGTGCTACCCTGCGATGACTATAAATGGCTCAATGACCCTCAAGCTTCCAATTTCCCCAACATTGACAGTGTTGAGGAGAATGGGCCGGTTTGATGGTTTTTTGAAATTGATGGGGAGATACCAGTTGAGCTTCAGGATTCAGTAAAGGATTTTGTTTTTCCATGCATCAATAGACCTGTGACTAGGGACTCTTTGAGCCCCCGCAACAGACGTTTGGTCGAGGTGGACGTATTACATTGGTCACCTTCAAAACAAAAACTTATTGCTGACCTTCTGCCGAAGAAAATATTGTTGTACATCATGTGGCTTTACAATGGATATGCAACAATGGTTTCAACATCACAAAGGTTGATAGAGCCCTCCAGTTTAGTCAAAAACCCTATCTGAAGACGTTTGTTGACACTTTTGTCAAGAAACGTCCTGAAGCGCAGACAAAAGCCGAAAAGAAATCTATAAGCTCATTTTAAATTCGGCTTTTGGTAATAGGTGTGAAATTGTTCGCAATAGGAATCGTTGTGACGTCGTGACCGATCCCAAACAATGTGCTCGAATTATTGCCGATCCAAATTACACTTCCTTTACAATCATTGGCCCGGACACGGTACTATTGAATAGAAAAAAAAGAAGCATTGTCCTGAATAAAAATATTGCTGCAGGCAGTGCGATCTTGGAGATCTCTAAAAAGCTCATGTTGAAATTCTACTACAATGTGGCTAGGGTACAGTGGCCGGAGAAGGGGCAAGTAGAGGTCTGCTACGGGGACACAGATTCTCTACTGCTAAATATAAAAACCCAAACCTACTTGATGATTTCGCGCACGGTGAAATCATCAGCTCGCGGATGGACTACACCAATTGGAGTGGGCTTTACCCAGAGCTAGTGAAACGTCGGGCGCCAAATCAACTTTTATTTTTTAAATCAGAAACTGGAAGCGACATGATTTCCCGTGGTATGTTTGTAAGTACGAAGGTGTACTTTATACAGCCACACGACGAGGAAATCAAAAAACGTTGCAAAGGAGTACCCACGCGCTATGTGGATAAGAATTTCGACATGGACATCTATAGGAATTGTATTGTTGAAAATACAATTCCACGAGCAAAATTATTGGCAATTCGTTCACTGAACTACAGGAATTTCACTCTAAATATAGAAAAAATTGCCATGAGTACCATTTCCGACAAGGTCTATGTTTGTCAATACGGTGTGACTACCCTCCCCCTAGGGCACTATTTAACTTCCGACCGAGCCGAATGTGTTAGCCATAGGAAAAGTCTCGGTTTGATTAAAGTCCAATAAATTTCCCAAAACCTTGGGGGGGCCTCGTGGCCTTGGGGGGGGGGGGGGCTCGGGGCCCAGGGGGGGGCTCATGGCCCAGGGGGTGCGGTCGTCCGCTAGCGGGGGGCACGCCGCCACTACCAAAGGTATCTTTTTTTTACTTAGAGCAGAATTTTGTGCTTTTGTAAATATACATGTTGCATTCAAATTAAAAAAAAATGATGTAAAAAACTGATATTATTCTAAGTATATATTTTTCATTAAATGTTGTATTTTTTTTAAATAAAGTATATTTATTAAAGTGCTTTTTCTAGTGCATTTTTAAAATAAATATTTTTTTATTATAAATAAATTTAAAAAAAATCTTAGGTGTATTTTTCTGTAATGTATTATTTGTAAAGTGCTGTTTTTTTTTAAAAATACAAGAAACATGATTTTTTATTGATTTTGTTCTGATTATTCTTGAACGGACTATTAGGGATATTATTTAGTCATTAGACAACTATAGTCTACAGTTAGTTGTCTAGGTGAACTGTTGAAGGGAACATGTATCAATTTAAAACACCATTCAGATCGTTTTTGTGAGGGCCATCAATGTCAGGCAAAACAACACTCTTAACTAAAATATTTAAAAATTGTGATAAAATGTTTGTGAAAAAGCCGAAAAAAATCTACTATTGTTACAGAATTTGGCAGGAGTCATACGATAAAATAAAAGAAATTGGCACGGCGGGATTGGTGCAGATACAATTCATACAGGGACTTGATGTTTTCAACATTATTGAACCAAACTCTTGGCTGATTATTGACGATCTGGCTGAATCTATTGAACAATGGTCCCAGGAAATGCTGCAATTGTTCACCGTTCGCTCTCATCATGAACAGATTTTCTTTACTCTGGTTCTACACAATCTCTTTCATCAGAGCAAATGTATGCAAACACTTGCTTTGAACTGCACCTAATATATCATCTACAGAGTTTTTCGTGATTCTAGCTCGCTAATAACCCTCAATAAACAAATATACCCCGGCGCCCCTAAATTTCTGCTCTCAGCGTACAATCAGGCAACTAATAAGCCCTACGGCTACATCCTATTGGGTCATAAGCAAAATACACCCGAGGATTTGCGTGTAGTCACAGATATTTTTGACAATGAAATTACAGTATATCTACACTCGAACAGTAAGAAAACCTATTAGTCATTATCATGACACTGGAGAAACTACATGTAAATATACACCTATTTTCAGTTCTAAGCACTTCAAAACCCCCACTTAGGAAAGACTCACCGATCCATGGCATTGACAGTTACTTCCTGTAACAAATATTCTAGTTTTGCACATATGCGATAGAGGGCTAGTATGTATATTCTGAAGTAGCTCAACAACGAGCACAACAATATCGCTCCATTGTATGTGAATTAGTCTCTAACAAGAAAGTGAAGATTTTTAAAAAGACACGTCTTCTTAAGGCGGGTGGTAGCTTTTTTACACTTTTACTGCCAATAATTGCAGGACTTGTAAACAGTTTTCTCTAGAGAATGGCCAAACCCTATAAATTGACTCCAATTGAACTCGCTCTCTCACCCGTGGAACACTTTGAAGACAATCTGAGTAAATTAATTGACAATGAGAATATTGAGGATGATAAAAAACTGCTTTTACTTAAAGATACACTTCGCCGAGTGGACAAACATAAGCCCTATCGTGCGAAGACCAGTGGTATTGATCAAAAAAAAGAACCATCTCCTCAGGATTCTGCTGCTGAAACACAATTAAAGAAGGAGGAATTGGATTCAATTGTGTCGAAAATTGGAAATCTAATGCCCCACTCATATCGTGAACAAAGTAAACGACTCCTAAGATATCTCATGGAAAGTGGTCAAAATCATATTCAAGTTGATAGCAGTGGGAAGGGGATTATAATTCAGGGCAAGAGCTATAATATACTTGATTTAGTATATGATATGGTTACAAATCATAAAGTATTTTTATCATTTGACGCTCATCTATACAACTTTCTAAATGCATTAAACTTCCCCAAAATCCTTATTAGCAATAGGCAAATGCTAAAAAAGTTAAATGAATATGCACCCTCAACACCATTAAAATATGAACTTGAAGAAGAAGAAGAAGATTTTAAATCAATTTTGGAAAATACATCTAGTGGAAACTTGACAATGGTGGGGAGCAGTACACCACCGATAGCTCGGCAAAAGCGAAGACGGATCAAGTCAACGTCACTACCACCACCACCAACCACCAGTATACAAAAGGGTAGCGGACGTAACACTACACGTTTACATTCAAAATGGTTGAAGTTCTGAAACGTGTTTATGAAAATATTGGTGAAATGGGAAGTTTAAGTTCCCCCACCACTCTTTCCAAAGTCACTGGTGTTCACGCTAAAAGTGTACAAGACTATCTAAAAAATGAATCCAGTTACACTCTACATAGAAATAATAGGCTTAGTGCTAATCATTATCGAAAAACTAAAGCCTTTTTCCCATTGCATATAATGCAAGCAGATCTCTTAACTCTATATGAGATTCAAAGACGTCACAATACACCGCACAAGTACATTCTACTTGCAATCAGTGTTTTTAGTCGCTATGCATATGCCATTCCATTGCGATCAAAGAGAGGTGTTGAAGTTGCTCAAGCTGTTGAAAGTATTCTCGAACAGGATTCGTATAAAAAATTCAAACGGATCGCGGTAGTGAATTTGTTAATCCCCAAATTGAAAACAAACTTGAAGAATATAATATATTTCTCTATGACCGTTGTGGTCCTATAAAGGCTGTATTGCCTGAAAGATAACAAGGAATTGTTCGACTTTTAATTTCAAGATATTATGCATTGAAAAACATCTCCTTTTATTCATAATTTAGATAAAATTTTGTTCATTTATTGTCAACAACCTCATCGATCATTGTCCAACTCAGCCCCAACCGAGGTTCATCATTTTGATCATGATACAATTGACACCTTTCTTAAACAATATTCCAATGAAACGAGTGTCAAGAAGAAAGAATTCAATGTTGGCGATACTGTTAGAATTAATAGAACAACTAATGTTTTTGAAAAGGGTAATTACTTGTGGTCCACAAAACTTTTTAAAGTGGCAAAAATCCTAGACACTAAACCCATAGTTTATCGTTCGCATGATACCAAAGATGAAGAATTCTCGGTGGGTTTTATGGCTATGAACTACAAATAGTTAAAAATAATAGTGAAATCTATCAAATTGAAAAGATATTAAAGACTCGTACTCGCAGGAGTAAGAAACAGTTACTTGTTTGGTGGCTAGGATACAACTCCGATTTTGATTCTTGGATTAGTGTTGAAGATATTGACAATGCCCAATGATTTCTATGTAACATTTATGTCCAACGTCTCCGATCCTCTCTACAATGACTCGAATAAAACAAGTTATTTTTGAACAAAACTCTCCCCCACCATCAAATTCGATGACGGAAAGTATGAAGTGGCTCTTGTCGACTGTGTTCTCAAAAATACCTCTGATATCCTGAGAAAGGATCGTGTGTATGACATAAAAGTTATACCATTCGATTGTTCACTCTTTGTTGAGTATGAATGGATTGAAGCACCTAAATCCAGCGAATATCCACATGTCAAATTGAAATATATTGAATATGATAATATGACAGATTTGTGTCGTAAAATCAATAGAAAAATCTCATATTGTAGGAATGGAAAATTCCATTTTAACTATTCAATGAAACACGATAGGATTTACATTACTTCACCTGTTGACACTGAAATGATTATTCTTAATGATAATCTGAGAGACGTTCTTGGCTTTAAACAGAATATGATCAATGGGAAAACTGCTGGCACTGTTTACGGGATGGATGATGTTATTTTTGCTGATTATCCACCTGGTTTCGCCTCGGAATCTTGCATATTTCTCTATGCATCTTTTATGGAAACTTCGAGAGTTGATAATTCAAATGTCCCCTCCTACGTTTTCTTGAACAAAAAATAACCTAAGAACATGTTTATCACTATAATACAAATCATCTTCAGTATGTTTCTATAAACACTTCATATTTTTAACTCTGTCAGGTAACACTCAGAAGTGAATTGGGTGATTCTTTAGCAATAACAAATGATTTAGCAGTGATTACACGCCATTTTCGACCTGTCGTCAACGTAATACCACCTAAAATGAACAATAGAAGAATTCCATTTGTCTGTCCCGATATCGATTGCTATGTTTGTGCTCTGAGTCCAAGTCAAATAGGCAATGGATTTGACTACTACAAGGGGCGTACTACAATGTCTGGCTATGGTCTTGGTAGCTGGTTTGCTAGGCTATTTCGTTCTGCACTACCCCTTGCCAGAATATATCTTGTACCTGCTGCATCAAATTTTGCTGCCTCCACACTACAGGACTGGGGCTCTCGTAAGATTTTCAACGAGAGTAATAAGAAAAATATTAGATCTTCAGCAAGAACCGTTGGTGAGGAATTAAAATCTCAGCAAAATAGGAAGGGATTGAAAAGGATGCGTGCGCGTCATTCACTCATCAGTCTCTACCCAGGCGGGAAGCGAAAAACATCAACAAGGACTTTGAGAAATAAAACAACGAAGACGAATAAAAAGAAGAAGAATAAAAAGAAAAAGATTATTAGATCAAAGAAGGATTTCTTCTTTTAAGATGACTTATCTCCCTCACAAGGAATTTCATCCATCAATCAGTTCCTCATTGAATCTGTTCAATGCTGAAAATGTTGATGTCAGTGTCAAGTATGGCTACTAGGAACAATTTCATCCCCAGTAACCCCACTCGAAAAATATTCACTTTCAGATATTTTGCAATGAAGACTATTTCATTGATTTGTCATCAACATTTATTGATTTAAATGTTGCGGTGAAGAAAAAGTCAGATAATACAGCTGCAACTGCTGCCGATGGTCTCTCCTACGAAAACTGTATTCTACACAACCTAGTCAAACAAATTAATGTATTTATTAATGGAACATTGGTGAGCACTAGCAATAGCTTATCCAACTATGCAAGCTACATACAATTTATGATGATGACACCAAAGGCATATAAGGAGTTGAGAGGACAATCATTGGGCTATGAATATCGATCAGGTGTTGATACTGACGGTGAGTTGACTACTGCAGTGACCCAGGAATATCATTTAGTTGGAAAATTCAATCATGAGATATTCAATATATCCCAATGGTTACCCCTCAATGTCAAGATTGACATAAAGTTGCAACTGGCCCCATAGAATTTCATTTTGAGAAAAACACTTCCTGCAGCACCCGGTGCAAATGTCATTATCACATCGGCAATTCTCAACGGCCGAAAACAACAGGTTATGAGCTCTGTTGCATTGGCAGTGGAAAATCTAAGAGCCAATGGCAGCAACATTAAACTTATTGTCCCCCATACGATCACCAATCAACGTCACATTGCCACCGGTTCTGGTAGCTATACCGATTAATAATTTATCAATGGGGAAGTCCCATCAAAATTTGGATTTGTCCTTTGTGAAGAGTGGCAGTGCTGTTGGATCCTGGACTGAATTCCCCCATGATTTTAATTTTTTTGGTCTATCTAGCCTTGTGTGTAAAGTGAATGGTATTCCACTGTACACTCTATCATTTGACAAAAAATCCTATAGAACTCTGTACGAGTTGACCATGCAATCTCTAGATTATGACTCCCAATTATTTGAAAATGGAATAACCGATTCAATATTTTTAAAAAATCATGGTGTAATTGTTTTGGACTTGTCGGGGACCTAGGATATGAGCATAGTACGAACAGGGAATGTACGTTTAGAGTGCACATTTGCCGATGCTTTGACTGAGAGTATCACGCTAATATCATTGAGTCAATTTGAAACCTATTGGGAGATCACACCCGACGGCCGTGTTCTACTAGACCTAGCACCATGAACACAAACCAAATAATCAACGTATTTAATATGGATCCATACATGTCCCAGTACAAGTCCCATTGCATACCATCGGACTTCATTGGAAAAATTCCAAGTGTTAACAATACCCCAATCATTTTTAATAGCAGTCCATCGACTTTGAAGACATCCATTGGTTATGCATCTTTGAAAAAGCGAAGAATATTGAATTTTTTTATCTTCTTGGCCTGTCGTATAAATTCTACACTCCACACATCAGCAACTTTATTGAGAGCAGTATGAAAACTATTATTCAAAATCAAAGGAGGGTTCAGGATTTAACGACTAAGACATGTGGCTTTCATGCACTACTCTTTTTCATGTTCAGATGTCGCGGCTATACCTACAAGCAGTTTCTCAACATTTACGTTGACTTACCTCGATTGAACAACTTTTCTAGTGGAAAATATACTTACAGCGTGTTTAATATTTATTTTAGTGCCCTACTAATAAATTGTTCTAAAAATGTATGTGAAATTGTTTATTAATAAATGAAAAATGTATATACATGATAAAAACGACTTTTCTACTCTTTGGATTTCATCTTATACTAGGTATAGGCCTTTGTCGAAAAAAACTAATGCAGGTAGATTATCTGAATTCAGAGTATATTGATCCTGATGTGCTGCAATGTCAGGGTCGCATTTTCTACAACAGAGTGTAACTTCACTCTTGTCATATCTCTTTGTAAAGTCGATGATACTTTTCACATTCATTCTGTAGAATTCACATGGTTCAAATTGCTTATTAAAAGCAATGTCCCAAACAGTGTCCTCAGGTGGTGAATCACATTCTCTTACAGCCAAATAAAAATCAGTGGGCTTATAATCATAGTAGCCATTGTCTTCACAGCGATGACATAGAAACCAAATTCTTTTGTTGTTCCAACGTTTGAATCGCTGACCTGGCTCCTCATCCCAAAACAGTCTAAAACCACGCCGACACCAATCTCTTAAAAATAAACTAAACTCATGCTTATGATTCGTTTCGTTCATACCAGAATGTGTATTCCCCACTGAATACATTTATTATAGTGGAAATTCCAGAATATGTGCGCTCTAGAATGAGAATCAAACACCTCTTCAAGACAAAAATTACAACCTTTAATTTGTAAAGCATATCCTCTAGGCAATTTACACTGGTTGCATAATCTGCACTTTTCATCATACTCATCAATCATTGTGCAAATCTCACATGATGACCAGCTGCCCAGTGTGTACATGCATAGTGGACATGTATGGAACATTTTTCATGTGTTGACACTCTCACCGCCAAAATAAAACTGAGCTACCAACAAAAACAAATTGAGTGGGATAGAGAGAGAGAGAGGAGTAAATCATTCTTGAACACCATCTTTCTCATGAAAAAAGTCCTAAATTTCTAAGCTAGTGTTTTTCTGCATGCACTATACAATCTCAACTATAGTTTCAAAACGTGTTTGACCACTTTGCTTGGAAAGGTACCAAGGAAGTATAGCAAGTATAGGTGTGAGAGGATACTCACTCTCTTTGAAAAGGTGTATACGTCTCTGCAAATAGCATGGGGATTCCTATATGTCTCTGCAAAATAGCATGGGAAGGAACATAAGCCAAGCAAATAGCACAGGAAGGAACATAAGCCAAGCAAATAGCAAGGGAAGGAACGTAAGCCAAGCAAATAGCACGGGGAGGAACATAATCCAGCAAATAGCATGGCAAGGAACATAAGCCAAGCAAATAGCACAGGAAGGAACATAAGCCAAGCAAATAGCATGGGAAGGAACGTAAGCCAAGCAAATAGCACGGGGAGGAACATAAGCCAAGCAAATAGCATGGGAAGGAACATAAGCCAAGCAAATAGCACGGGGAGGAACATAAGCCAAGCAAATTCCATAGCTACATTATACTGTCTTCATGCCCATTCATGCCTCTTCATGGACCATTGTTCTAAGAAAGAAATAACAACAAGCCCACTCTCCTTAGAATTACCTTCTAGGAACCATACCTGTCTCCTATTCATACATGTTTTTTTCCATTTCCGATGTTTTTTACGTGTTTTGTTTGTTGTGTTTTTTAACTGCCTTTCCATTATTTTAATATTGTTGTAAATTTGTTTTTATTAATGGAAATTTTATTTACAATAAGCTTAATCCCTTAGATATATTGTTTAGGATGCCTCTTATACCTAGGCGTTTACACAACTTAAGTACTTCTTCTGCCTTTTATCTCTAAAAATACATTAAGAAAAATAATGTCTGAAAATAGATGTTTTCCATCACCCTGCCAATTGTCGCAGGTGCACAAAACATGACATTCTAACGTGTGTGAAAAATTGGAAATCTCTTTGCATGTAATAGGTTATTTATAGAATATGTTGACTAGGACAGAATATTAGAAATGGTCTGTTAGTCCTGATGCTTGGTGCGCTTTTCCATTGGCAGGGTCCGACTTTCGAGTCCCAGCGAGGACAAAGAATTAAAGAAAAAAGAAGAAAGAATAAAAGTAAATTCTTTTAAAGAAAGAAAAAACGCGTTGATCATTTCGGCAAAAAATGAAATGTCAAAGAAGTTTAAGTGACAGTGACGTGCGTGCTGTCATTACGCAACATATGAACCGCCATTACGCAACGTTTGCTGACGTTACATAAAGTGTGCGCCGTCATTAAGTTAAAAGAAAGAAAAAAATGCCTTAAAAGTTTCGACGAAAAATGAAATGTTAAAGAAGTATTATGTGACAGTGATGTGTATGCTGTCATTACGTAAGGTGCGCAACCATTACGTAAGGTTTGCGTAGTCATTACGCAATGTGTGCACTGTCATTTCGCAAGCTGTGCACCATCCTTACATAAGACTCAGTCATTACGCAACACCCCCGTATGTCCATGTTCAGTTACATGCGGGGATTTCCAATGGGTCCTGAAGCCTAGCTAGTCACTTACGACGGTGTCATCCATATTACACCAGGTCACGGGAATCCTGGGTGTCTTCCAGAAAACAATACACCTGCAAAAAATGGCTACGAATCGTCGCTTCTATAGTGGGACCGATAGTGGGACGAAGGGAGGATAATACAAGAAAACAATAGATGTGCAAAAATTGGGCACGAATCATGACAAAATGGCGGTTACTAGGGAAAATATTGGAACACCTGAAATCCCAGGAATCTTGGGAGCTGAGTTTTCTGTAGTAGAACACCTTGAATCCTGAGAAGCTTGCCAGGAGAGTGCATTATGCAGGCACGAGGGAATAGGAGCTTCACTTATTGGTACTTGTTAAATATTCCGACCACACTCCGATTAATCATATAAAAATACTGAAGCACGAATGCGTCATCTGGTCACGGGGTATGCACTCGGAGTCTTGCCAATACTGAAACAAAGTTGAATCATATCACCAGGAATCCCGGGAGTCTTGCCAGCTGACCCTAGAATCATGGGAAGGCTTGTATTTCGGACTTTACTATATGTGCGTTTAAAACCCAATTCTATCTTCTCACGGAGCTGTTTAAAGCAGGAGGGTGTGTCGCTAGCTGTTTTCCCTTTATTGGAACCGGTGACCGTATTCCACATGGGTTAGTAACTCGTATTATTACTATTTCTGTATTATCCCGACCAGACTCCGATTAATCTTCTAAAATACTGAAACACCTGGCTTACCGGGAATCTTGCTAGGGCTTGTTGTCGGAATCTTGACAACACTGAAACAAGATTGGAACACATGGAATCCCAGGAATCTTGCCAGGGGTCTCGTCGGAATTTTTAGTTACCTACCGATCTTTTTCTGTAACTTGAAGAGGGCATAAGAACTTTTTATTTTTGTCCGAATGAGCCCTCTCTCAATCTCATAGGACTATTTTTTCGATAAGACTATCCCAGGAAAAAAAATAAATGAAGACACATCCGGGATCTTTCTTCTGGCAGAGAATACGAACTTTCACATTTTTGTAGATATTAACTTGGAGCCTCTACAACAGGGTTCCCTGATACGCTAATGTGATTTTCTTTCATTTGTTGTGATTTCGGTTTCACTGACCTGGCTTCTTGGGTTTTCTTCTCCTTTAAAAAAACAACAAAAAAAACAGGCACATCTTCTCATTTTTGTAGCTTTTGAATAAGCATAGAATCACTATATCAAACAGTTCGTGATAATGAACTATAAGTCTGTAGTGACCCAGCTCAATAGTAACCAAAACTCCAAATAGCGGAATTTTGATAATAATAGATATATCAAAAGAATTGGCTTATTATGCTGATTTGAAATATATAAGTTTCATTAAGTTTAGTCCTACCCATCAAACATTAAGAGCCTGAGAAAATTTGCCTGATTTTCCGAAAACTGGGAAAAAAATCTAAAAGTCATAGAATCTCGATGAAAACCACACCATCAGATTCAACGTACAAGAGAATCCTTCTGTAGAGGTTTCAAGTTCCTATCTGAAAACATTTGGAATTTTGCATTTCCAGCCAGAAGAAAGATCACGGATACGTGTTTATTTATTTTTTTTTTGTCAGGAGTGATCGTATCGACGTAGTGGCCCTAAAATATCGGAAGAGGACTCAATCCAATGGAAATTAAAAGTTCTAGTGTCCTTTTTAAGTTACCGAAAACATTAGAAGGAAACTGGTCCCCTCTCAAACCCCTTTTTTCTCAAAATCGTCTAATCTTGTTCAACATAGTTTAAAGGCCAAACAACCATTCCTTTGGATATATCATCACCCCTGTAGTCCCTGCTTAAGGGTATTTAAGTTACGAAATTTGCCAATTGTTTACGTATAGTAGCCTATTTTTTATTGGGAGGTATGTATACATTTCGCAGGTTTGGCTGATTTCTCTGTTCCGAGCATTTTACATGGGGAGAACTTTCCATGGAGAGGGAAGTTTTAAGAGGGTAAATTTTTCAGGGGAATTTCTACAATGGGGGAATATGTCAGAGTTTCTATACGAAATTCGTTTTCTGTCTTGCTTTCTCTTTGCCGACTCAATTTTGCGCATGGAGATGTTAAGGGTAATTGCCCGGGGTAGATCTTCACCAGGATAGAACTGTCTAGAAAATATATCCATGGGGAGGAGGAAGTTTTCCGTGGGAGTCGACCCACATCTCCTTGCATTATTTAATTAGTGATCAGGAAGGTATTATATTGCGTTAGAACAAAACTTTTTTTCCGATAAGAATCATCACCTCTCATCATCTATATACTAATTCAATCAAAATGAAGGGAGATTAGGCAGTCACAAAACATATTTTTCACAGAATTCATATATTCACGGAAACCTTTTCCCATAGCTGACTTTGTTGGGATAATTCTCAACTGTGAAATACTAGGGCACTTCTATTTTACACTTATATTGGGCACAGTTAAATTGGAAGCATATTAATTTATAACTCCCTACCAACCAGACCCGATTCTATATTTATCAGAATGCTTACAGAGGGTAAGAAAATTAAGGGGGGAAATGCACGTTTTAGAGATCAGGCACCCTTCCCTCCCCCTACACATTGACGAACAGGCCCTTCCCCACAATAGCTGAAGTGCAATAATACAAGACTATGCGTAATTCTATCAAAGATCAAGTGAATGAACGTAGTTAATCGAAGTTCTAAAAAGATATTTTATTTAGAAAGTTTATTTGGAACGAACGAACGTATATTTGCCGTTTATTTGGAACAAATTACGTGACTCTTTCCGAATGAATGCGCTGTCGTGCTGCAATATTGCTTCTGAAACTGATAAGCTCAATGCATAGTTTTTCAATAGTATCAAATCTGTTGGTTATCGATGAATCTTCAATCAAAAGCAATTTGGCCCTGTTTGGAAAAATGTTGTTGTTTTTTTGTGAAAAATGGAAGAAAACGTCACTTTAATGCAACTCAATATTTTTGGTAGCTTAAACAGGGAATTATAATTTTTAATTTCCGGTAGAATGAGCCGTCTCTCAATTTTCTCGCATTATTGATTCGACTGCCTCACTTAGGAGAAAAATACAAACACATATCTTCTTTCTCAAAAAAAAGGAAAAAACAATGTAAAACAACGAATTTCTTACATAGAAGCTTGAACCTCCCCCCCCCCAATTATGGCTTATTTATGTGTTTAGTTTGGCAGTGTGACTTTCATCGAGATCACTTGTCTTTTTGGAGGTGCTTCCATTTTTTGAAAATCAAGCATATTTTCTCAAGATCGTAGCTTATGGTGAGTAATTTTAAACTTGATGAATCTTGAATATCTGAAATCATCATGGATGATTGGTTCTTGTATATACTCTTATCTAAACCACTATTTTCTGAAAGTTTTGGTTATTATTAGCCCCTAGTCTCTTCTTGCTTAAAGATTGAAAGCACGAACTATTTGATAGTCTTTATTTCATAACCTTTTTACAATCCGAAGATGGCAAAAGGCCAATTTTTGAATATTGTGTAACATTGCATTGATGTTTCTCCAAGACAAGCAGTAAGCAAAGCGATAACGTGAACTATTCTGGGATTTTCTTTTTCCGTAGCATTAGTAAGTAGCGACTCACCCATCCGGGAAAAAAATATCACTTTTCCTGTGGTTGAATAACCTTTTCTTCAATTAGGGAAGATTTAGTAGGCAGGCGATAAAAAAAAGGAACCTTGGGGAGTTCCTTGGCTGCCTAATAGCAAGATAAAAAATAAAAATGCTGTAAATCATCTACAAAACATCACCACTTTGCATAATATCCTGTAGTTGAAAAAGCAGAAATTAAAATGAACATAAGACGTATTTTTTTTTATGTCTAAAGCCAATTGGATTAAATAAATTGTAAAATGTGCTTGAACACAATTTTCATACAAGTGTGTTTTTAAGGTTTCGTAGTCTCGGATCTTATACAAAATGGACTTCATGAACAAAAACCCTTAAGAAACACTCGGGGGTGGTTTTGTCACTATATCCTTTGTCAACCTAAAACATAAACAAACAGAATGTTTTGCTTCTGGGTATAAATACAATATAGTAAAAAATAATATACCTTATTTAAATCCTTTCTCCAAGATTCACTCAATGGAAATGATTCTGTGGAACAGATCTATCTCATATCAAAGCAAGGAAATTAGCTTATAATCATAAAAAAAGAATGATCATTTGATTTAGCATGCACAATTTTGTCACTGAACTATTGGTAGCTGTTTATACACACGATTTAGTAATCAACCCTCAAGTTCAGAAATAAATATGCAGAATCATCATGTAATGTCGGTTTTTTTGCAAAAATTTGAAAACTTGAAACTCAAGTAATAGCTGCGCACTTTTTTTGCACGGGTATGTATTGCTTGATACTTAGGTACACAACTTTAAAGTGTTTGGTACTTATAAGGTACTCATAGAGCTTATAATCTTGCAAACATATCAATATTTGCTTCGTTGTGCAAAATTTGTTCTCTGAACAATTAGTCTTTCCTTAAATGCGCAAAATAGTCATGCGGAAAACAATTTTTTGAGAACTTTTTAGACTTGAAACTCAAGTATTACCTCCACACATTTTTTGTCGCTGATACTTTTGGATACTTTCTAAGCATTTAAGTATCTTAATTATAAGTTTGAATTCTAAAGCACTTACTACTTCATAATTGAAAAGAGATTCAAAAGGAATGGCCGTAGCACTGGCGCTATTTGAAAAAAAAGGCTTTGAAATATTAAATAAAAAATAAAAGATTTTCTACCGTGGCTAATGAGCAACATTAAAACTTAAAGGGAACACCAATAATTATGTAGGCTATACCAGAAGGAATTCCTCCTTCTTAACTTCCTCTGCTTTAGGAGGCGAGAACATAATTTGCACTTTACTGAAAAAAACATAAATGTTTTTACTTTTATAGCTTTAATAAATCAAATAATATTAAAATTTTGATTACTAAATATCATTATATGTATATTAAACTGACAATGCACATTCATTTGTATTTTTTTCAGTAAAGTGGAAATTATGTTCTGGCCTTGGGAAGCCATAGGGGGTCTGAGCCCAACTCATGTTAATTTCTGCTCGTTTTGAGTTTGACTCGGTTATTTATTGTAATTTCTGTTGATTTTGGGTTTCATTTATTTATCGATGCTGATTTGGGGTAGTTTCACGCTTGGTATATTATTTGATTTTATTTTTGCTCAATTTTTGTTTAATGGAGTTCTTTACTTTTCTTTAAAAAACTTATTTTTGGAAAAAGTTTTTTTAATTAACTTCTGTTCGTTTTATATTGACATAGTCTTTACGGAGAAAAAGAAAATAATACTTTAAATCTTTTCCTTTTTTGAAGAATTTATAGTTTGGCCTGCTATTTGTATGCTGGAGAAAAATTTTCAGCAATCTTTAACAACATACACCCTCTTAAAAATCTGGACACAAATAGTAGTGTTAAATTTAGTTTCGTACCTCCTCTGGTTGACCTGAAATCGAAAACTTGATACCATTCGCAAAACAATCTGTCTACTTTCTTTGAACCCTTGGATACACTTACGCTATTTTGATTTGGTTAAATTTTAAGAGCAGAAGCAGCCCCAAAAGTTTGAATATAATACCCTCAGTCGTTCTTGGGATACTGCTGAGATGCCTTATTGTGAATTAGCATTAATACAATGCATTTTGATTTAATCTTATGTCAACATTTAGTTTTTAAACATAAAGTCAAATGAGAGGGTGGGCGTGGGAGGGGGTTTAGTTTCCCTCCAATCACTTCCAACTATTGAAAAGGGCATCAGCCCTTTCTATTTTCAATTGAATGAGACCTTTTCGAAGTTCCTACGACAACTCCTTCGATAAGTGTCCTGGTCCAAACAACAACAACAACAACAACAAAAATAATACATTATACCCACATCGATATTTACTATAATAATTAAAAAAAAACAAGTTTTTTAAACTGAAAGTAAGGAGCGACATTAAAACTTAAAACTAACAGAAATTATTCCGTATATGAAAGGGGCTGTCCCCTCCTCAACGCCTCGCTCTTTACGCTAAAGTTTTTTATTGTTTTAAAAAATAAAGTTGTGAGACAGAGTCAAACTTTAGCGTAAAGAGGGAGTCGTTGAGGAGGGAATAGCCCCTTTCATATACGGAATAATTTCTGTTCGTTTTAAGTTTTAATGTCGCTCATAACTTTCAGTTTAAAAAACTTGTTTTTTTATTTAATTTCTGATCGTTTTTTAGTTAATTCAGCTTTTATTTTGGCTCACCGTCATTGAATAACTAAACAAAATTTGCATAAAAATTTTACTCTTCTTTTGCTAAATGGCTGTCTCTAAATTTGGTTCTGACGTAATTTCAAATTAACTTACGTAACGAACTTCTATATTCGTATATTTTTCTTCTGGCAAAAAATACGTTGCAGATATAGTTGCAGATTTTTGCAGATATGAGCTTGAAACCTATGTAATAGGGTTTTCTGATACGCTGAATCTGACAGTGGGATTTTCATTAAAATTCTTTACTTGTAGGGGGTGTTTCCTCCCTCTTTAAAAAATCAGGTAAATTTTCTCAGGCTCGTAGCCTTTGATGAGTAATACTAAGCTTAATAAAATTTATATATTTAGAATCAACATTATAAGCCCATTCTTTTGATACATTTATTGACATCAAAATTCCGTTTTTAAAAGTTTCGATTACTATTGAGCCGTATCGCTTGTTTTTTTTTTTTTTTTTTGTTTTTATTGAAAGTAGTTGTTTATTATCACGTATTCTATTGGTTAAATGAGGGTGGTCTCCCTTTTTTAAATATCACACTCTTCCTACTAAAAATTAAAAAAAAATTTAATTCACACACACCTGAATCCAAAAGGCCTTTTAATTTGAATAGATAGCTCTTTTGAAAGCACTAAAAAAAAATGTAGCGTAAAGAGCGAGGTATTAACTTCGGGGCGAATCCCCTCATATTCGTAATAATTTCTGTTCGTTTTAAGTTCTAATGTTGCTTCTTACTTTCAGTTGAAAAAACTTGTTTTTTTTAAAATATAATTTCTGATCGTTTTTTAAATAATGATTGGAAATCCGGCGCACCCTTCATAGAAATGCCCCTTACCCCAAAGAAACATCCTCCACGGAAAGATTCTCCCGAGTAACCCCCTCCTCCAGCCCCCCACCACCAGAAAAAATCTTTCCTGAAAATGTCTGTATACTTCCCAATAACCAATACAATATGTAAGCAATGGGCAAAGTTCATATCTTGCAGCCCTTCCCCTGGGAACTGTGGGGGATTAAGTCATCCTAAAAGGAATATTTATTAGATTTTCGACTATGCTGAACAAAATGCTTATCTCAAAATTTTAATTGGGTGACTTTGAGAAAAAAATGAGCGTGGGAGGGGCCTAGTTGCCCTCCATTTTTTGGAGGGCACGCATCGTGATCTTTCTTCAAGCAAAAAATGCAAATTTCCACCTTTTTGCAGATAGGAGCGTGAAACTTCTTTAATAGGGTTCTCTGATAAGCTGAATGTGATGGTGTTATTTTTTTAAAGTTAATTAAAAATGCAAAATTTCATATTTTTGCAGATAGGAGTTTGAAGCTTCTTTAATAATGTTCGTTGATAAGCTGAATCTGATGGTGTGAATTTCGTTAAAGCTAATTAAAAAAATTGCAATTAAAACTAAATTTTATTGTTTGAAAAAAATTGAGTTGTGAGACAGTCGAACTTTAGCGTAAAGAGCGAGGCGTTGAGGAGGGGACAGCCCCTTTCATATACGGAATAATTTATGTTCGGTTTAAGTTTTAACGTCGTTCCTTACTTTCAGTTAAAAAACTTTCTTTTTTTTATTTCATTTGTGAACGTTTTTTAATTAATGCATGCTTTGATTTTGGCTCACCGTGCATGAATAATTGAAACAAAATTTGCATATCAATTTTACTTTTATTTGGTTAAATGGCTTTCTCGAAACTTGTTGAATTTTATTTACGAACGTTTTTATAAGTAATTAATATACGTAACTTACGAATTAACTTACGTAACGAACTTCTATATTCATATTTTTTTAATACGTATATTAGGGGGTTTGCCCCCTAGTCAATACCTTGCTCTTTAAGCTAAAGTTTGAATTTCGTTCCAATTCTTTAAGAATGACCCCTTAATCACAAAGGCCGTTAATTAGAATAAATAGCTCTTATGAAAGAACTAAAAAAATCTTTGGCTTAAAGAGCGAGGCATTGACTAGAAGGTGAACCCAATCATATAGCTAATATTTTATTGTTCGTTTTAAGTTTTGATGTTGCTCCTTACTTTCAGTTGAAAAACTTCTTTTTTTATTTTTAATTTCTGATTTTTTTAAAAAAAATAATGATGGGAAATCCGGCGCCCTCTTCATAGCAATGTCCCTTCCCCCAGGAAAACTTCCTTCATGAAAAGATCCTCCCATATAACCCCCGACCCACCCCACCCCCAACTACCAGAAAAAATTCCCCCTGAAAAGGTCTGTATACTTCCCAATAACCAATACTATATGTTAACATTGGGTAAAGTTCATAACTTTCAGCCCTCCCCCTGGGGGCTTTGAGTGATTAAGTAATCCTAAAAGACATAGTTATAATATTTTCGACCATGCTGAACAAAATAGCTATCTCAAAATTTTGATCGGGTGACTTTGGGAAAAAAATGAGCGTGGGAGGGGGCCTAGTTGCCCTCCATTTTTTGGTCACTTAAAAAGGGCACTAGAACTTTTAATTTCCATTCCAATGAGCCTCCCACAATATTCTAGGACCACTGAGTCAATACGATCACCCCTGGAAAAAAAAAAAAAAAAAAAAAAAAAAAAAACAAAAAAACAACCAACCAGTATCTTTATTCTGGCAAAAAAATCAAAATTACAAAATTTTTTAGATAGGAGCTTTAAAACAAAACAGTAGGGTTATATGATACGCTGAATATGATGGTGTGATTTTCATTAAGGTTCTATAACTTTTAGGGGTCTTTCCCCCTTTTTTCGAAAATCAGCCAAATTTTCTCAGGCACATAACTTTTGATAGGTATAATTAAACTTGATGAAACTTATATATTTGAAATCAGAATTAAAATTTAATTCTTTTGATGTATCTATTGGTATCAAAATTCCATTTTTTAGAGTTTCGGTTACCATTGAGCCGGGTTGCTCCTTACTTACAGTTCGTTACCACGAACTGTTTGAAAATGTCAAGCCTTCCAATCACTTCCGACTATTAAAAAGGGCACTAGGCCTTTCGATTTTCAATTGTTTGAGCCCTTCTTGAGTTTCTACGACAATATTTCGTATAAACACATTATATGAACCCAGGGCATAAATTACAACCCTTACCCTAAGGGCTGTGAGGGTTGTTGTCATTCTCTAAGACCTAATTTCCATCCCTTTCAACTACGTTAAACAAAATGACTATCTCAAAATATTGATTGGATGTGTCTGGGAAAATGGTGGGCTTGAGAGGGGCGTTGGTCTTTTTCCAATCACTTTCAACTATTAAAAAAACCACTATCCCTTTCAATTTCCAATCAAATGAGCCCTTTTGAAGTTTCTACGACAACACTTTCAATAAAAACCTTATAAGCCCCCAGGGGATAACTTACAACCCTCTCCCCGAGGGCTGCGGGGGGGGATTGTCATCCTCAAAGACCTAATTTCCAGAACTTTCTACTACTTTGAACAAAATGGCTATCTGTAAATTCTGATTGGATGTGTTTGGGGGAATGGTGGGCGTGAGAGGGGGGTTAGTTACTCTCCAGTCACTTTTAACTATTAAAAAGGGCACTAACCCTCTCAATTTCCAATTGAATGAGCCTATTTTGAAGATTTGACGACAACTCTATCATTAAAAACCTTATATGCCCCCAGGACATAACTTACAACCTTTGCCCTAGGGACTCTAGGGGGTTTGTCATCCTTAAATACATAATTTCCAGAACTTTCGACTACGTTGAAGAAAATGGTTATCTCTAAACTTTGATTGACTGTGTTTGGGGAAATGGTGGGCGTGAAAGGGGGGTTAATTACTCTCCACTCACTTTCAACTATTAAAAAGGGCAATCTCAATTTCCAATCAAATGAGCCCCTTTTGAAATTTTTACAACGACTTTCTATATAAACCTTATATAACACAGGGCATAACTTACAACCCTTGCACTGAGGTTTAGTACTGGGGTTATCGTCCTAAAAGACCTAATTTCCACAATTTTTGACTTCTTTGAACAAAATGAATATCTCAAAATTTTGATTGGATGTGTTTGGTGAAATGTTGGGCGTGAGAGGGGGGTTTGTTGCCTTTCAATAACTTTCGACTATTAAAAGTGCACTATCCCTTTCAATTTCAAATTAATGAGCGCTATTTGATGTTTTTACAACATCGCTTACTATAAAAACCTTACATGCTCCAAGGGCATAGCTTACAACCCTTGCCCTGATGGATGTGGGGAGGATGGGTTGTCATCCTCAAACACCTAATTTCCAAAACTTTCAACTACGTTGAATAAAATGGCTATCTAAAATTTTGATTGGATGTGTTTTGGGAAAAGGTGAGCGTGAGAGGGGGTTTAGTTGCCCTCAAATCACTTTCGACTATTAAAAATGGTACTAGCCCTTTCAATTTCCAATCGAATGAGCCCTTTTTCAAGTTTCTACGACAAAGATTTCAATAAAAACCATATATGCCCATAGGGCATAACCTATAACCCTTGCCCTGAAGACTCTGGGGGAGTTTCCTGCTCAAAGGTATAATTTCCTAGACTTTAAAATGCGTGGAACAAAATCGTAATCTAAAAATGTTCATTGGATATGTTTGGGGAAATGGTGGGTGTTAAAGGGGCGTTAGTTGCCTTCCAATCACTTTCGACTATTAAAAAGGGCACTAGCCATTTCAATTTCCAATCGAATGATCTCTTTTTGAAGTTTCTACGACGACGCATTCTATAAAAAAATTAAATGCCCCTAGGGCAAAACTTACAACCCTTGCCTTGAGGGTTGTGAGGAGTTTCTTCCTCAAAAATGTAATTTCTATCCGGAAATCCACAACACTGAACAAAATAGCTATATAAAATTTTTGATTGGATGTGTTTGGGGAAAAGTTGGGCGAGAGAAGGGGGCTAGTTGCCCTCAAATCACTTTCGACTATTAAAAAGGGTACTAGACCTTTGAATTTCCAATCAAATGAGCCCTTTTTCAAGTTCCTACGACAAAGATTTCAATAAAAACTTATATGCCCCCAGGGTATAACTTATAACCCTTATAACCCTTGCCCCGAAGACTGTGGGGAAGTGTCCTGCTCAAAGGTTTAATTTCCTGAACTTTAACTGGGCGAAACAAAATGGCTATCTCAAAACTTTGGTTGGATGTGTTTGGGGAAATAGTGGACGTGGACGGGGTGTTAGTTGCCTTCCAATTACTTTCGAATATTAAAAAGAGCACTATCCAAATCAATTTCTAATCGAATGAGCCCTTTTTGAAGTTTCTACGACAACGCGTTCTATAAAAACTTTATATGCCCCCAGGGCATAACTTACAACCCTTGTCCTGAGGGCTGTGAGGGGGGTGTCATCCTCAAAGACCTAATTTCCAAAACTGAAAACTACGTTGAACATAAAGGATATCTCAAAATTCTGACTAGAGAGATCTGGGGAAATGATGGGCGTGAAAGGGGTTTTATTTCCTCTCCATTCCCTTTTGACTATTCAAAAATGCACTAGCCCTTTGACCTTTTTGAAGTTTCTACGACAACGCTTTCTATAAAAACCTTATATGCCCCCAGGGCATAACTTAAAACCCTAGCCCCAAGGGCTGTGGGGGAGTGTCCTCCTCAAAAACAGATTTTCTATTTGGAAATCAACTACTCTTAACAAAATGGCTATCTCAAAATTTTGATTGGATGTGTTTGGGATAATGATTGGCGTGGGGGAGGGGGGTTGGTTGCCCTCCAATAACTTTCGACTATTAAAAAGGGCACTAGCCACTTCAATTTCCAATTGAATGAGCCCTTTTCGAAGTTTCTACGACAAGTCCCTCGATACGAAGTGCCCGGGTATGGAGGGGAAAAAGTGCCTATGATTTGCAGCAATAAGCCCTTCCATGTTTATGAAACTATATGAAAATAGTTTTTAGTCCACTACAATTGCCATAGTGATTGCTCATCAAACAGTTCGTTGTAAATAACTATAAGTAAGGAGCGACCCGGCTCAATACTAACCTAAACTCTAAACGAAATTTTGATACTAATAGATTACTCAAAAGAATTGACTTAATATGTTGATTCCCTATCAACAATCCCTAAAAGTTTCAATTTTATGCCCTCGGCTGTTTCATAGCTGTTGCTGATAAACATTTTTAACAACCCACATGCAAACAATATGTCCTGATGTTGACCAATGACCCTTCAAAATTGCTTGAAAGCGATCACAACTAGGATTGGTGCGAACCTTACCCTGCCCTGAGGGCTATGGGTGTAGAGGGTTATCATCCTCAAAGACATAATTTCCAGACCTTTCAAATACGTTGAACAAAATGACCATATTCAAATGTTTATCAGAAATGTTAGGGGAAATGATGAGCGGGGGGGGGCTTATTCTCCCTCCGATTACTTGCGATAATTAAAAGGGCAATAGCTCTCTCAATTTCCAGTCGATTGAGCCCTTCTTGAAGTTTTTACGACAATACTTTCTGTAAAAACATTATTTGATCCCAGAGAAAAATTAAAACCTTAGCCCTGAGAGCAGTGGGGGGGTTTTGATCCTCGACGACATAATTTCCAGGTCTTTCAACTTCAAAGAACTACTTTCCAGATCTTGCAACTAATTTGAACAAAATGGCTATCTCAAAATGTTAATTGGAGGTGTTTGGGGAAATGGTGGGCGTGAGAGGGGGGGGGGTTAGTTACCCTTCAATCTCTTTTAATCATTAAAATGGGCACTAGTTCTTTTAACTTCTATTCGAATGAGCCCTTTTTAAAGTTTCTGCGACAACATTTTCTATAAAAATCTTATATACCCCCAGAGCATAACTTACAACCCTTGCCCTGAGGGTCTGTGGGGTGGTTGTCATCCTCTAACCCAGTGGTGGTTCAAGGAGGGTCGAGGGGGTACGCGCACCCCCTAGCGTAGACGAAAGTATTATAATTTATTTAACTAACGCAAGTTTGTGTTAATTAAACTCGCTCCTAATGCAAGTTTTATCGGATCAACCTATTTTGCACCCACCTTAAAAAAAATCTTGGATCCTCCCCTGCTCTAAGACCTAATTTCCAGAACTTTCAACTACATTGAACAAAATGGATATCTCAAAATCTTTATTGGATGTTTCTGGGGAAATGGTGGGCGTGAGAGGGGGTTAATTAACCTCCAATCACTTTCAACTATTAAAAAGGGCACTAGACCTTTGATTTTCCAATCAAATGAGCCCTCTTTGAAGTTTCTACAATAACTCTTTCTACAAAAACCTTATACGCTCCCAAGACATAACTTACAACCCTTGCTCTGAGGGCTCTGGGGGGAGTGTCCTCCTCAAAGACATAATTTCCGGATATTTCAACTATGTTGACCAAAATGGCAATCTCAAAATTTTGATTGGATGTGTTTTAGAAATGATGGTCGCGGAAGGGGTGTTAGTTGCCTTCCAATCACTTTAGACTATTAAAAAGGGCACAAGCCCTTTTGATTTCCAATTGAATCAACCTTTTTTGAATTTTTTACGACAATTCATTAGATACGAAGTGCCCTGGTCTAAAAAAAGAGATATAAATAAATAAAACATTGCGCCAACATCGTTCTTTACTTAGGCAGCTCTTTTGCGCTGCCTATGAAACCAGCCCCCTCCAAAGTTTCAAGACCAAACTTTCCATAAAATCTTATCCTCCTGACGACCCTTGTCCCTCGGAGTGGACTTACAGTTAATATTTTTTAGCGTAATAGTTATTAGTTGGAACGCTATCTAAGTACCACAGTTGAAATCAGCGTATCTGGTTTGCCATCTGTGATTTTTTTCAGTTTGTTATTGGTATTGGAAGAGTTGTTTTTGCGTTAAAGAAATGGAGGAAAGTTCAAAATCAAAAAGAGCAGGAGGGCAAGAGGTAAGAACGTTTTTAGTTTTTCTGTGAATGGAAGGTGGAGCCCGGAAAAAAATAAGCTTTCTTGGCAAGATTAAAAATTCATTTTGGGAGGAATTTGGCCACATATATCTATTAAACCGCTAACTTGTAGGTAACTAAAGTTCAATGTCCACCCCCATGTATATCGGTTCTCAATCAAGTATTTTGAAGTTAAGAGCTTACGCCCCTGTACAATTATTTATTTTAATTGTGTTTTCTTTACCATAGATGAAACTTGGTAGATAGTCAAAAAAGTATACTGTGAACGGGAGTGGTTCCAAAACAGTAGAAACTGTTTAATTCCAGCACAGAAAGAGACTGTTTTCCGGAATGTCTATTGGATCTAGTAAGGTCCAGTAACCTCATCGAAATAGGAAACAATTCCAAAATCAAATAAGGTATAATTACTTGGAAAACGGAAAGCACCAGCTAGGACAAATAGGCACACTTAAACCAAAAAAAAAAAAAAAAATTTCCGTAACCAGGCAATGTGCCACCTCACTCTTTATGGTTTTAATATTAGGTCACAAGCAGTTATCGTTATAACTGACTTTACATAGTTAAATTATTGATATCTTTTTAGTGTCGATTTAAATTTTATATATATTTATATCTAGTTCTTTTTTTGTGTTTATTCAATTATTTTACCCCCCCCCCCTCTTTTTTTAAGGTCCCTTTTCATTTCTTAGCTTGTGTTTATGTTATTTTTTTAAGTTTAGTTTGACCAGTTATTATCTTTTCAACTTTTTAATTGACTTCTTATAGTAAAATTATTATATAACCAATAATTGTTCATTCTGATTTTTCTTTTTCGTTGTTGTTTTTGCATTTTTGCCGGTTTTGGTGTTTTCATATAATATTTTGACTCCGAAGTCCGAATTTGGCGCTTTGTGGGCTTGCGGTATTGATTTTTTAAAATAAATATCTTATTTTACCAACCCTATAGAGATCATAAGATTAATCTTACTCCAGAGTGGAGGTTCTAAAGCTTAATGAAAATTTTTAATGAATAAACTTGAAAGTATATTATGAATGAAAAAGGCTTTAAACTATTTTCCTTTACTTATTTTTGTTTTCTTTACTGTCGCTTATGGTCATCTTCAAAAGTTGTGAACCTTGTTTCCTCTTATACCTTGTCTGATGCTGGAAATAATCGACACTAGTGATTCTGAGAACTATTTTGCAAATAAGAGTGATGATGACCTCTTTGAGTCTCATGATTCAGAACTTAAAGATAGAAGTGAAGATGAAGGATCTAACAGTGCCTTCCTTCCAGGCGATGAAACCATTATCGAGGAGGAATCATCTAAACTTGAGTCTGATTTTGGATATAGCATACCTCTGGCCGAGCGGGCTCGAATACAGCAGCAACCTCTGAAACGACCGAATTTGATGAAATGGTGAAAAAGCATGATGTATGAGATTTATTTGAGTTTGGTAAGAAATTATGTTATATTTACTAATCGTTCTGTTTGGAGAAAAGAAGATGTTCTCCCACAGTACTTACCCGAGCCCTTTTTTGATGAGACGGCACATGCCACAAGCTACACTTATAAAACAAAAATCCACAAGAACTTGAATGTCAGTAGTGACGAACTTAAGACATTATTTGGAGCTGTAATATTGATGGGCAATCTCATATATCCTCAAATCGAAATGCCATGGAAGGCACAGTACCGTGTAAACCAGATATCAGAAAATATTGGAAAAACCCAATTCTTCACTCTAAGAAGCAATCTAAAATTTCTTGCAGATGAGGAAATTTCTAATGACATTAAGAAGAACAATCGGGTGTAGAGAGTTCAATCAATTATCGACCGTTTCCGTACCGTTTGCCTCTCTTTCCTGAGGGACAATAATTGTTCAATTGATGAGCAGATGATCCCACTCTCCAGAAAAACACCGTAAACGCAGTATGTACCCAATAAGCCAAATCCCGTTAGCCTCAAAAACTTTGTTTTGACTAATCCAAAGGACCTCATGCTCGACTTCGAGATTTATAAGGGTGCCAATACGCCTCCTAAAAGTGTGCGATGTGATAGACTTGCAGTTCGAATCGTACTCAGGCTATCTCAAACTCTCCAATTCGGATCTAGCCTCTGCTTTAATCGATGTTTTAACTCAAAAAAACTACTTAACCTTCTGTGCGGAATGCAAAAAAATGCAACTGGCACAGTCATGCAAAATAGATTTGGAAAAGTGACCATGCTTCTGAAGCTAGAGAAATAAATGAAGAAGAAAGGAAAAGGATCAAGCGTTGCATCTGTGCAAGAAGAATCGAAGCTAGCCATTACCGAGATTTGATTCAAAAATTGTAAAACTAGGCTCAAATTGCAAGGCAGTAGAAGAAGACACAACAGTGGAAAGATAGGACAAAAGGCAGGGGAAGAAGATCAAAATATATTGACCAAGGTCTGTAGCTGACTACAATAAGTACCCGGACGGAGTGGACGTGGCTGACCGTCTGATCGGATATTACCAACTCGCTTCCATCACTAGAAAATAGACCGTCTGATCCCTTCATCATTATATTGATGCTGCATGCTCAAATGCTTATATCGAGATGCAGGTTGAATAAGAAAATAGCAGGCCAAGCTTGAACAAACTCATCTTATATCGTTTTCACGTTGCAGAGTACCTTCACTGTCGGCCGAAACCGAAAAAATATGTTGAGGAAGAGAATGATTGTGAAGTACTTCCGGCTGGTAATTTCATTAAGCGCGAACCACTATCTCCTGAGAGAGTCAGAAAAACCATTCACTTACCCGAATACCTCAATCTGAGAAGCACAAAAAGGTGCCGCCTTTCTGTCTACTCAATGAAAACGAGGTGTTGGTGTGTTCAATGTAAAGGGGTTCTATGTCTTGTTAGTGATAGCAACTGCTTTCCTTGTTTCCACCTGTAAACTACTTGCGGAAAATAAATTTCCTACTTCTTTCTCTTGATAAAAATAAAAGTGTTATATTGTCGACACATATGTTTGATTTACTTGGTTAGGAACTGAGGTCCACGGAAGTGGACAGTAGATTTTTGAGAGAAGGAGGGAGTGAAAAATTTTTAGAGGTCATTTTTGAATTCAGTGATTTTTTTAACACTACTTATGTAAAAATCACGCGTCTTCAATGCCTATATCTATACCGGTAGTCAGGAAGTTATATGTTAACCATGGGCAACTAGCATATTAGCCCTCTCCCGGAGGGCTAGGGGGAATTATCAAACCCAGAACCACAGTTTTTTGGCCATTTGACAATTTTGAACAATATGGCTTTTTCAAAATTTTGATCAGAAGTATTTGGAAAAAAGAGCGAGGGAGGAGGGTTGCCTTCCGATTACTTTTAACTCTGTAAAAGGGAACTAAAACTTTATATTTCCAATCGAATAAGCTTCCTCCGAAGTTTCTACGACCATTTCTTCCATAAGACCCTTATTTGTTAACATTGAGAAACTAGAACAACTTACTGCCCTCGCCCTGAGGGCTGTGGGGGGGGGGGGGGGTATTTACCAAGGAGGCATAGTTGTTTGACATTTGAGCTATTTTCAACAAAATGGCTATCTAAAACTTAGGTCGGATGTATTTGGAGAAAAGAAAAAATGGGGGCTAGTTACCCTCTGATTTTTTTCAAATTTTAAAAATGGAACTAAAACTTCCGATTTCCAACCAAATGAGCCCCCTTCCACAGTTTATCTGACCACCCTTCCATAAGAGCCGAATATGCCCCTGGGGCCTAACTTACAGCTCTTGCCCTGAGGCTCCGGGGGGTTATGTAAGCCCCGAAGGCTTTGTTACATGATCTTTGATAACTTAAGACTCTTAAAAAGGGAACTAGAACTTTCCATATCCAATCAATTGAGCCTCCTCCAAAGTTTATACAACTAAAACTTCCATAAAAACCTCCTATAAATCTTGGACATAACGAAAACCCTTGCCCCCCGGCTATGGAGGGGATGTGTCAACCCAGGAGGCATTTTTAAATTATTTTTGGACTATTTTGAGCAAATAAGTTGTCTCAAAATTTAAATCAGACTCATTCGGGGAAAAGAGGGCTTGGGGGGCTAGTTGCCCTATGATCACATTTGACTCTTAAAAGAGAACTAGAACTTTCAATTTCCAATCAATCAATCTTCCTCCAAATTTTACATAACCATACCTACCATAAGAATCTCATAGACCCCCGGGGCAAAACTTACAACCCTATCCCCCAGTCTTTGGGTTTTATTCAACCCCGGAGGCATTTTCATGTGATTTTTGGACTATTTTGAGCAAAATGGCTATCACAAAATCTCGATCAGATACATATGGGGAGAACAGGTGTGGGGGGGGGTCTAATTGCCCTCCTGTCAATTTTGGCTCTTAAAAAGAAAACTAGGGCTTTGAATTTGCAATCAAATGAGCCTCCTTGAAAGTTAATACGATCACTCCTTCCGTAAAAACCTTGTATGTCAGTAATGGCAACTACCATAACTTATAGCCCTTATCCTGGGGACTGTGGGAGGGTTGATATCCCCAAAGACATAATTAGTGAATCTTTCAACTATACTGAACAAAATGGCTATTTCAAATTACGATTGGATGGATTTGAGGAAAAGATGTGCATGGGAGGGAGGCTAATTGCCCTCCAATCACTTTAGACTCTTAAGAAGGGCACCAGAACTTTCAAATTTTTTTTTTTTTTAATCTTATTTTGTAGATATTGGCCAAAAGCTCCGCATGTTGAATTAATTGCCTAAAGATCAGGATCGCACATCTTTTTTCTACATTCATTAAATTTACATCTGTTAATAGTATTTATTAACACATTTCAATGTATTTTGCGTATCTAGAATTAAGTTGAATGTAAATTCATTTACTGCATATATTGTAAACAAAATTTGGTTCTAGAAATTCTGGTTTTATTTTTACGAGGGTTATAGTTTTTCTTACAGTTATCCCTTTGCAAACTATTTGATCAAAAGCTCTCGATTGTATGCAGGAGGGAGGTCCCACTCCCTTCTCTAGCCCCACTTTTACGATCAAGTTCAGTATGGGCAAAAAAATGCTTCAAAAATAATTACCATCCCTGAAATAAAGCACTGCTTCAAATACTTCAAAAGGAGTGGTGCACTAAAATATCGAAAAGGGATTTTAAGGTTAATCTTTTCTATTTTTCTTACGGGGAGTTTCATGAATACTTGTGATTTGAATACGTTCAAAATTTACATACAACAAGAGAGGATCTGTAGCTTCGCAACATTCCCTATTACGAATTTAGTCTAAATTATTCCTCTGAATGAAGAACGATTGAGGAATAGATTCAATCCAGCCCTTGTTCTATATTCATTTGTAGACTCACTCAAAGCTTTAGATTTAGGGCATAGAAACTAAGCTTTTGAAGAATCAGGCAACTGTCCACCGTAAAAATATCTGCTAATTCCTCTCCATAATAGATGTTCAATCATAAGCTACAGTACATTATCTTCTAACCATAAACGAATCAACTCAGTTAAAGAAAGATTTAAAAAAGTGATTTATACTATTGTTCCCATTCTTGTTTGACCTACCTGCCCCTTACCAGAAGAAATAATACTCAGCATCCCCCTCCTTGCAGGAAATCTGTGCTTGTTAATTGGCTATTAAACAGACAGATTTGTGTGTTGATTTTTCAAAAAAAAAAATGGTAAAATATAATAAAGACATATACAAAGTGGAAATATTGACGTTTGAAATTATTATACTATTTATTGAGTGTTTAGACGAATAGACAGAATACCAAGTTAATAAAAAAATTGGAAGTATTCCAATGGAGAAGATTAATGTGCTGGTATGCTGCTAACAGTTTAGCGGGCTTTATCTTCATCAGAGGGTAATTTGAAGCCACCTAGATTCAGAAATTGCAATGTATCTGTAGTGCACTATTTTTTAACCAACTATAATGTTCCTCTTTGAAATCACCCCCTTTCCGTGGATTGCTCGAGTGTCCAACAAAGGTTGTTGGTGTCTACTTTGAAAATCACTGGACTATAAGTAGGGAGGCCATAACGAATATGAACCCCACACCATATATGGGCATAGAATCCATTTAGGTGTATTGATCCACGAAGGGGGACAGATGTCTGAGAACTTGAATGCATAATTGACTCGAGGGGAA